>NC_045641.1:40194303-40497333 GCF_009829145.1 Chiroxiphia lanceolata
CTCACCTTTAGACTTATAAACTATTAGCAAGACTAGTTATTGTCAGCAGTCAGATGGGTTTATCAGGATGGGATGTTCTTACATAATATAAATATACATGAGAAAGTCTACGTAAAGGGAACTAGCCTGCATGCTGAATTATCCAGATTGGCTTGTTTCTATCAGATTCTTTCTTTAAACTGAATTTCTTTCTTCCACTAACGTCCATAAGGTTGTAAAATGCACTCACAGTAACATCTTCTGAATTTATTGACAGTGATCTTTGTTTATCCCAGGATTAAAAAAAAAAAAAGTGCAACAATTTAAAATAATTTTCATATTCTTTCCATGTTTTATAAGGAGATGGAAAAGGTAATGTCATATTTTGCATTATGTTTAGGATACGTATCCAAAGCAAATGTGAGGTTTCCAGTGGTTTTTGTTTTCTCAAATGACTTTATCATGTTCCAGTAAACACATTGTAATCATGTCTTATACTTGCTCTAGCTGGAAGCTTTGCCGGGTCTTTTCTTTTTAAAGCTAGGGCTCTCCTGGTTGCTGTTTATCACGTAGTTTAAAAGGGAAATAATCATAAAGCTTTAGGATTATTTTCCTCTGGTTCTACAGCCTAAAATTCTGTTGAATCAGATTTAAGAATTACATGGGTTTCTCATGAAATAACTGTGTTTGTTTTCAATCTCATGCTGTGCAAAAATCATTGATTCTCCATAATTTTTATTGCATTAAAATGCATTAATTCACTATTTTAATGCACTTTTATATTTTATTATTTAATTATTTATTATTACGATTCCATTGCTATGTGCAAGAGATTGTTTACAGAGTCTGAGTTCAGTCATCAAAGACAGGTGATCTGAGTTGCTTTCCAGAAAGGTTTTTCTCTTTCCAGTGACCACAGAGTCCAGGGAGACTGCTCTCCTAAGATGGGTGCCTGAAGTCCCCTACTTCACAATCATTTAAACTAACAAAATGCAAGTGCAAAGTGGAATGAAAGGTCTGGGCTTCTAGTGGGGTGATTTTAAACATTCCCATTACATTTTCTTTGGACACGTGTAGATGGCTGGACAGTGAATCAAGCCCTTTCAATTTCACGTCAGCCTGCAACTGATATGAGCAGAGGAAGCAAAATCCAAAGATTCACCTTGCAGAGAAACACCTGAAAGTGGTTATTATTCACAACTTTAGGTACAGTTCTTGGATTTTCGCAGCTTTCCCTGTTGATCCCATGCTTTATAGATCTGTTTTTGGAAATGTGTGTCGTTACACAGCCTGACTCCACGTTCAGTGTTTTGTAGTAGGCTGCATGCTACTGTGTGTTAGCAGCGTGGTCACACGTACATCAGCAATTCCATGCAATAGGAGCAGCTGGAAATGGCTGGTACTGAGTCTGACTTTTGTAGAACCATAGGATCGTAGAATAATTTGGATTGGAAAAGACTTCTGAGTCATTTAGTCCAACCATTAACCCAGCACTGCCAAGTCCATCACTAAACCATGTCCCACTTCCATAGTGACTAAACCACTTCCCTGGGATATATATGGATGGGCATCTTACCTTGGACAGATTTACTGTGATGCTTGAACTATTTCTAGGTTTATATTGTGGGTGGTGCCTACCATACATGTGGTTCAAAATCCTTCTGCTCTAATTAGGCTTGGAGCGCAGCTGGTATACTTTTGGAATGAAAGTTACAGTTTCATTTCCCCCAGAAAGAATATCTTATGTTTGCACCAAACCCACTCTACAAACCAAGCCAATACACAGTGAGTGAGGATGATTAGAGCATTCGCTTCAAAACCTCACTACTTTTCTGAATAAAATCCCTGCTGGAGGTGCAGCCTCCAGATACTGAAGACTGCCTACTGAGAACTGAGACTGTTCCTACTCCACTGTACATCAATGACCAAATAATATTACTGCATATCTGGGCGATGAACTACATCACTGCTATCTCAGCACTACTAAAGCTTGCATTTAGAACAATGGAAAACAATTGGAGAATTTCAGTTTTTCACTTTATATTGCCATGGGACATTCATTTGTGTACAGTGTGTATATACAGCTATCCTAGGTCTTATATGCAGGAAGAATTCACTTTTCTTTTAAAGAACTGAAGATAGATGCTTCTTTTAATTTTTTCAGAGCAAATAAGACATGACAGAATGACAGTGAAGATGTGAATGATAATAATCTAAACCCTTATATTTCATTAAATATGCTTCTAATAATTCAACCTTAGTATTCTTACATTTATAGTGTTTCCAAACAATTTGCTGCTGTCTCAAGGCATGACTTTTTTGGTCTGACAATGAGAACATTTTCTCTCCAGCTCATTTTAAATAGATTGATCCAGCCAGCCCTTTGCACCCAGGCACTCAGGGACTAGAGAAAGTCAGGGGAAAAAAAATTGTCTCTGATTTTGCACTGAGATCCTTAAGGCTGATCATGAACAGTGTCTATATAAACTGAGATATGAAGACAAGTTTTCTGATAGATGGAATTAATGTACCAGAGTCTGTAGGCTGTAGACCACAAACAGTAGAAGCAGAAAGATATCTTGTCAATTTGTGTGTCAGCAGCCTGTTTGCATGAATAAATATAGTTTCTATGGTATGGTGATGAGTAGTAAAAATGGGCATATTTTAAAAGATGTTGTCAGGATAACAATGAAGACTGTTAACATTTAGCAAACCTGATGCAGTTACTGTTACCTATAGGTAGGTAAGCACTAACCACCCTGATTTTATCAGTAGAACTACCCCTGGTTTGACGTTTACTTTCATGTTGCAATCTTAAATCTTGTTGGTAAAATCTCAGATCTTTGTCAATTTAACAAAATTAGCTGATGTGCCTTTTGATCCTTTCCCATTAGTGCCTGTTGGGATGCTGCATTAATTGTCAGTGATTAATCCTTCATCAAAGATGCCAATGTTCCTATAACTAGGACTGTTCATGTTAATGACTCTATGGCCCAAAGTCATAGCAATTACATCTCAAAGCCCTACTTTTCCTCCATTACAATTCCCAGTGTGTTTTAAAAAATGCCTTGTTCCCAAAAGCCATTTGAAGTACAGCTCCTTAACTTTCTCGGGAAAGAAGCCCTCAGCTTCCTCAGTCCCTGTGGAGAAGAATCAGTGATAAGCTTGGCTGCAAAACAACCCCAGGAATAACGATGAAACTGGCAGAATTAGCACTCTGAAATATCCCATTGCACAAATCCTTGATCCATTTCAATTTATTCCACTGATCCCTTGGCATCCTGATAAGCCAAATATCAGTCAGAATCACAAGTATAGTCAGTTATCTCATCACTGTTGACATCCAGCAGTCCATTGGTCACGTCCTTCATGTATTCATTATAATGGGATTTGCTGAACTGTCCTGAATGAACCATCTAAAGCAAATTAAATATTTCTAATAATATCCTTATGGAAAAACTTTAAAGAGTTTTCTCATTTGCAGTTTTCTCCCTGCTCATCAGATACTTCTCAGTGGCCTTCCTGTGCTATGCTTGAAAAGCAAGTATAGAAACTTAACTGGAAGAAAGAAGAAATAGAAAAAAGGGACATGATCTCTAACTTGGTCAAGAGTGTGCAGAAGCTAAAAAATGAAGGCAGTAACTTTTCAAGAGAGGGCAGAATAACTAGAAGGTGATTCAGGAAGCATACAAAATGTTTGCACCCTTCAAATACCAAAAGACTGTGTTATAAAGAGTTATGACACAGAAGAACCTAAAACTTACTTGACAAGAGCTACTGTACTTTATGGATGTTTTTGTGATCTAAGTTACAGGCATCTCCTGCCACATGATAACATATTATGGCTAAACTAGGTCTTCTCACTTGTGTATACACTTTGTACTCACTGCATATTAACCACATTGTACCCTAAGGGTAATGATACTCTAATCTGTGATTCGTATAAGAATGGTCAGTACCTTGAATCTTCTTTGTTCGTGGCTCAAATCTTCATAGAAATGTCTCTGTTTGCTATGATTTCTTATGTAGACGATGATTTATTCAAGCTTTCAAAACTGGCATATTCATTTAAAATCAGCAGTTCATTTAAAGTCTCTATGCAAGCCAACTACAGTGACACAAATTAGCACAAAGCAGATATTCCTCTGGTTCTGACATAACGTCAAAGCATGCCCTCAAGGCCTCCTTCAGGTGCATATTTCTACAGTCTGCTGTGCTAATTGCCTTTGTGTCTGGCAGTTCAAAATCAGCAGAGGTATTTTTGTCCCTACCCTCTTTTCTGGTAACATTTTCCTTTTTGTTTTACAAATAATCTGTAAAATGCAATATTCAAATATCAGAACAAAAATATTTTGGCTTACTTAGACACAGTCTAATTATGTAATGTTTCCAGTGTCAGCCTACAAATACACATTAAACAGTCATTTTGCATGGAAATGCAAAACATTCAAGCTATGCTCACATCTGCCTTCAGATCCCAGCAGCTCCATGAAGAACAGGAAAAGTAGCTGGTTCCTCAGGTACAGGTTAGTCTGGCAACAACACCAATGTGAATGTGCTAGTCTAGGAAGATGTTCCCCTTTAGGACTTTCAAAAAGCTTAAAAAAATAGTTTTGTTTTTTCTTTTAAAGGTTTTAAAAAAAAGTTCATTTTTTTAAATAAAAACCATTTCATTCTGAAGATTTATCATGTATCTCCCTAACCAGTTGTATTCACAGTAATGATATGTCCCCAATGTTTCAATGACATTTTCCCAACCCTGGAAAATTAGCTCTTTCTATTCCATTGGTAAAGTAGGGAGGAGGCTGTGGATGGCAAAATTGTGATATTATTTCCTTCTAAATCACAGGGAGGCAAAAGGAAGCAAATTTATTGTGTTCCTCTGTTACTGACCCTGTATCGCCCATGGTCACAATTCTGTGCTGACTTGGTAGCTTTGCAGTCTTAGATGAAATGCCTTAGGTCTTCCAGCTTCCACATAGTTGCTGAAAAGCCAAATAAGTCTGCATCAGCATCATCTCTTTTTTCTTCATCAGAGCTTTCCTCATTCAGTAGATGTCAAGTTGGAGGCTGGGGCTGAACTCTCCAAAGGTTGTTCCATAATCTCACTTCCCCTGGTGATTGTCAAGGATTACATGAGCACTCAGCCTCACTTCTTGTGACTTGTCTCACAATCCCTGTAGCTTTACCTTACCAAGTGCAGGTGTTACTTAAATGCCAATAACATTCAGAAACTAATTTACTGTCCACTGGAGTTGTTCTCACTGCTTTCATAGAATCATAGCATGTGCTAAGTTGGAAGGGACCCATCAGGATAATTGAGTCCAACTCCTGGTCCTGCACAGGATATCCCATTTTAGTAATTGTTGAAATTCTGCAAATAATAACAATAATAATAAAAAAACCAAAACACAACCCCCTCATGTTATACATCTCTAACAGAGAAACATCTGTTGACCTGCATACCACCTGTATTTCTATGAAAATTACTGAAGAGAATGAACTGTGACATGAAAATGAATATGGATGTTACAGAGGAAATGCAAAATAAAATACAAGAGAAAAGAAGACTATAGGAAGTGTAAGCTGGTATGTAAGAACTTTTCCCCTTAAGTCCCATTACAAACCTAAAGAAGGGATTTGGGACTTACAGCACAGTGCTAAGCTGCCCCTGGCACAGTGCCACACCAGGAAATGCAGTGCAGAACGCTGGGGCATATCACCCTGGGGAAGCACTCGCTGTTCCCTTGGTCTAGCCAAGCTACAATGCCAGAAGTAACCCCAGTGGGTAAATGTCCTTGTGCCAACATGATGATACCAAGTATTTGAGAATCAGCCATCTATTTGTGTCTCCTGTTCACTGTGCCTGAGAAGCTGAGCTTTGCCATACCAAAGAGAAGGTGTTACTGCACCTACTTTACTACAATGTTCGTATGGTTTCTCTCCAAGATGCATTTGCAACTGCAGCTTGGTGGTGCATGCAGAGCTGTCCTTGCTGGCCTCTGGGCAGAGCTAAGGCTGCATGTAAGAAGTGAATGTATTTTACCTCTCTATTTCCTACAGCTTAGGAGAGCGAGTTTCTGCCATTTTAGTTATTCATTTCCCACTTTTGAGAGACTCAATTTCTGCAAAGAAAAAGCTGATGGGTATTGTTCAGCTTGGAGAAGAGAAGACTGAGAGGAAAGCTCACAGAGAGGAAGCGGGAGGGCAAGCAGAGGGGCGGGCACTGATCTCAAGCCAGTCAAAGTCCAAGAAGCATTTGGACAATGGTCTCAGGTACATGGAGTGACCCTTGGGGTAGTCCTATTCAGGACCAGGAGTTTGACTTGATGATCCTTGCGAGTCCTTTCCAATACAGGATATTCTGTGATCTCAGGGAGCGATCCTTTCCCTATCCAGGAGCTGTACAGCTATACAAATGGCTACCGTAGTCCACCTTCACCACCTGGAAATGTGAATTCTTATGTGGCTTAAGATAAATTTTTATTGTAACATTTTCTTCTAATGTAGTTTCTCTGTGTGCTAAGTCTGAAGTATATGTGATCCACACGGGAACTCTCTGAGCCTCAGTCTGAGTTCTTACGTGCTTGTTAGCAAAAACGTAGTGATTTTCTAAACATATATTTTGGGTTAGAGTATAATTCTGAGAATAAAACTAAACTTGGCCATTTAAGCTTCTCTAGCATTAGCTACATCAAATTTCAAGAGCAACAGGAATGAGTAAAGCTTATTTCACTCAAAAATGCCATCTTTGAACAGTAAGTACCGTTCTGGCTTTAGAGAGATTATCAGTGTAGTAGCGTTGAGTTTGAAGACAGTAAGTTCAGGCCACAGACTGTTGCCTTTAAGAAGGATGGAAATCTTCTGCAAGTATTTCAATTACACCAATTTAAAATTGGCAGTGAAAACATATTCATAAGTCAAGATAATCTTTGTAAAACACTAGAGCACCAACATATTTTACAATGTTTGTCCCGCAGTTAAAGAAACTTTTTGATTTGTAGCCGGAACCAGAAAGAAAGAATAAAAAGCTTGTTTGCAGGAGACCTTCTACTTGCAGAGGCAGATGTGGCAGCCGTTATGTACTTAGCATTAATCACACTCTGTTTTGATGCTAGTTCTGCTGAAGACTTGGATGTTGGGCAAGGCATTGGGGTTATTCCCCTTTTCTTTCCAAAATGTCCCCTGAAATCTTCAACTTTCAGAAACCCTAGGTCAATACCTTGCTTGAGAGATGAAGCCACTAATTGTTCAGATTTCTGTCCACAGCATCAGAAAATGATATTTGAACATGACCTCTCAGCCTAGGGGTGAGAGGGCCACAGCCTGAGCCATATGTTCCCTCTGCTCTTGTTGCCCAACAGCCCCCTGGTAGGTGGATAGATGGATGGATGGATAGATGGATGGATGGTGGGCTAGATACGCACACATGTAAGTGCACACACATAAAAGCACCCGGCAATAATAACTGAAAAGAAGTGAATGATGGAGATGAAGCTGGATGTGTCAGTAGGCCTTAGCACACACTTACTGTACACTTTGACAAATTTTAAAAAAAAGTTGGAATTTTGAGACAGAACATTTGTAATAGAAAATCCTTTTAAACTCTGAGACTTGCATGTAGGAGCAAATGTTCTCCCCAGGGCAATATCCAACCAAACAGAAGATGTGCAGGTGTCAGGGTGGGGCTAAAATAATAATCCCCAAGGGCCATTGCATGTCTGTTCTACAAATGCTATGGTTTTGCAATTAAATCTGGTTACAAAACTTCCATCAAGATAAATTCCCTCCAAGAGAAAATGCCCTCATGATAAAGGACTTCTGTGAGAATGATCCATTTCCATTGTTTTTTTTTTTAACATGGTTTTAAAGGTAGTTTCAGATAAAAAATGTTTCCTGACAATCTTGACTCAGGAATTCACATTGCTGCAGGCTCCCTGTGCAAGGCAGAGTGACCTTTAGAGCAGCATAGTGCCAGACAGCTTTTTCCCACCCCCTCCTGCTTCAGAAAGCCTTGGCTAAGACAGTGACAGTGCAAGTCTGGTTTAGCTCTGCTTGCCACCTGGAGTTGAGATCTGTGGAAAAAGCTGATTGGAACTCGATCTATTACCCAGAGATAGAACACAAGTTACCTTGTTTTTCTTGCTGTTTTAACCTTTTAGTTAAGTGAGCTTAGCTGTTACCAAGGCACTTCTTTTTCCACATAGACATGTATATAAACAGAAACTAGCAAGTAGCTCAATGACTGCACGATGCTGTTACAGTCATGCAATTGCTTTCAAGGGAAATTACTTTTAGGAAAGCACTTAATGTATTTACATGCATCTTTTAATATAGTTTTGGCATGGATACAAGGAGGGGCTAACATCTTATAACCAGCTCTTTGCTGACATAAATAAAAGCACTGAAAGAATGAGAGCTCCTGCTCAGTATGCCACAGCATAGACTGCTACTGATCTTCCCTTTTTGGAGTATAAACTTCTTTTGGAAACACACAGCCATATTTTTCTTCATTACAAAGCTGGTACAAAGGTTTCCTTCTGCTGAAGGTTTCTCCCACCTGTAACCTTCTTTCCTGAAGGACATCTGAATGGATCTTCCACCGCAAAGTTTACCTTAATGGCAGATGAAGGGGGGAGATAACTCCAGTGAAAAAAGCCATGGAGTTATTCAATAAGGTAATGTGAGTAGCAGCTAAAATATTAAGAGGAAACTTTTAAGTAGCAGCCATGGAGAAACCAGACTTGCATTTTCCTGTAGCACTACTGAGGTCAATGGATTTACTTCAGGTTTACACTTATATGGAAGCACACTGCTTTCACTTAAAAATGGCTGTCATATCCTTGATAAATATATAAACCCAAAGATGTTTCGTAGTCAAGAGCTCATGTAGGTTGCCCTGCCTTTAGGTGAGAGCACAGATCATAAATGAAGATGTAGAGGAATGCACAAAGTTATCTCTCTTGCTTACAGTGTTATAGGCCATCCTAGCAAGGTCAGACTCCCAGTCATGCATTAATATGATTTGTTATGAAAAGTGGCATTTAAATATTTAAATGTACCAGGTCCTATGTGTTTAATTTCATTGTTTAATCACGGCATAGTTTCCCAACTAAGTCGTATCTGGCACAGAGTTGTGGGTTGCTCTTTATTTATGTGCTGCTGCAGCTTTCCAGAGCCTTTCAGTGCTGGTGAGGCATTTCAGCTATACATTATTCTTTTTTTCTCTTTTTTGTACAGGTATGCAAGATATTGGCAAACTTTTCTTCCTTGTAACACAGTAAAACCAAGATAACACAGTGTATATTTAGCAATACCTATATAGAAATCTTTGCTCTTTTAGAGTGCAGCTATAAATTCATTGTTCATATCATGCCAGGAGTAAGGCAGAGTAGATGTATATCCTACTGATAATAACAGGAGTTGCATATATAAATGTCTCGCACCATGCTAAAGATGCACTTTGTAGCATTTAAATGACATTTATCTGATTGTAGCTACTCTGTAAGATAATAGGCTCCAACAAAATCCATAGATGGCATCCTAGCTGTCTCACGGTTGTATACGCTAACAGACCTTTCTAACATCACATGTTTTATACAAAATAGGCATCCTCACTGGAGGAATGGGATTGCCTGCTAAGGACTGCAATCATGCTGATGTGTAGTTTAAACACACTGCAGATTAAACAACTGAGATCAAAATGTAAAACCAGAAATGTTTATACCAGTATTGCTGAGCACCAAAAGCATAATGAAGTGAAGTCATAGGTGCTCCCACATTACAATTTACTGTTGTGTTTATGAAAAAAAAGCTGGGGGGGTGTAAGGACCAAAAAAATGGAGGCAGAGGGGGGAGACAGAACATGATTCAAGACAGAGATGAGAAAAGAAAGTAAAACATCATCATGAAAACATGTAACAAGCATTTGAAAGTAAGCTACTTGAAAATCAGTGTGAAGCAGTGTGGCTTTGAATATTTGTTCAAATATTTATTTCTGCTTCTGCTTTCCCTACATACCCAATGAAAGACCGGTTCAACAAGCCTTCTTCTGCTGGAGCCGGAATGGCTCTGAGAAAATGTAGGGTACATATATCTCTGTGTTTGCAGCTGTAGGTTTGTATATGTGTACTGCTTGCCCTGGAAAAAGCTCCTAAGTGAGTCCTCTTTTTCCCCAAGAGGATCACTTTAGCTTTACGGAGGAAAATTTGAAAAAACTCACCCCAAACAACTAACCAACCCTGAAATCCACCCTTCCTCGTGCCTTGTGTTTTGGATAACTGTTTTTTAGCATAGTGGTGGATGCTAAATTTACTCTTCTTGTACTGCCATTGCTCATCTTTGGACTGTTGCGTGCATTTGGCTAACAGGGATATTTTAAAAATCAATTAATTAAGAATTTTAAATGTGCTCCTAACACTTACATAAATTTATGTTGCAATTCTACCTCCATCTCCAACATCCTCTCAGTTTGTGTCCCCTCAAAAGCCCCCACAAGTAATTAAAGGCATCTTATGCACAGTTCACATGAGGACAAGTCCTTTTCTTTCCTCCTAGTGAACCCTTGATTGCACTGTAACTAATGCTGCATAGTTTTCTATAAACTCTGTGCACAGGCACAAGACTTGGGTAGGGCCAGGGCTTGTTTTCCCACAAAAGCTGTGGACTTTTTAGTTGATACAAGCCAGATTAAAGTAGGGGTTAGACTGTCCACAGATATGTCAATTATAAAAACATCTTGAGTACAATTTGTTGTTAAACTGGTACATATCTTGACTGAACTGGCCTCCAGCTTTGGCTTTGCAAAGAGAATGTTTGTGCAGAGGGAGAGCTCTTTGAAAAGCCATGCACACAGGCTTGTCCATCCATATACAAACTTAGATGGAATGAAATTTATTTTTATCCAAGAAGATGGAGCTGTTCTGTGAGTGCACAGCAACACGGTTCCAGCTGTATCAGGCACATGTGCAGATAGTATTAATGGGGTGCCACTCTCCCCCTGTTTCCATTGAAAATGCACCATTAGAATGTATACCTAATAGATTTATTGGTATTTGCCACCACATGGAAAACATAAATAGCATAAAATTTTTATTTTTTAATTAAAAACCCCAGGCTGTTGTTAAAAATCTCACAAACTATGTCTGCAACTCATGAATTGAACTATTTCAAAGGCAACCTTTGTTTCGGCAGTGGCCTTTTCTCTGCCTAAACAATACAAAGGATTGAAAGTATATGGTCATAGAAAACAGTGTTAGTAAAATGACGTTTCTTTATTATCCATATTCTCTTCTAAAACAGAATAAAAAGTACTAGTAAAATCCAAGCTGCCTAGCCCCTGGTGACCTAGTACTCCATCCTTATATCCTGCAAAGGTCGTCCTCGGAAACATTCTTTCAAAGACAGAGAGTTCTGCTTTAGATTAGACTGCCTAGTCCTGGAGCTCACACAACAGCCCTACTGCAAACAATTAAGTAACTTATACTTAGAAGCAACTGTGACCTTATCCAGACAAATACCTTCCCATTATTAGGACAAAAGAGACAGTATGTTATTTTACTTTCTCTAATATTATCTGCTATAGTGGTATTTTTTAATTATGGGAAATCATCTAAAAAATAACATGTTGTCTAGCAACAAAGAAAACAGACACAAACAAAAGAGAAACAGAGTGACAATTCTTCTTTTTATACTTATATTTCTACTTTCAGGTAAGCTCAGTAAAACTAAAACAACAAACAGTTTAAATGAACTGGCTAATCAACTTCACAACAGTGAGTTGATACTGGGGCTCTGGATCAGTCCAAATGTTGTTTGGTTTTTTTCTTTTCAATTTCAAAAGCATCTGAGATTCATTAAGTTATTCTAAGGATATTTGACTTTATAATTCAATCTTTTAAGTTTAATCGTTAACTTATAGAACAAACATCCATTGTTTTCCCCTTCAGCCAATTTTTGCTCTTGAATGAAAAGGCTTAAACTTTTCAATTTTATTGAAGCTGCACAATGAAAAACAGTCAATTCAGAATCTGGGATATCCTGATGAATTATGTGATTTTCTGCAAAACTTAGTATTTGTATAGCAATATATATTTATGTCATGGTAATACACTACATGGCACCATCAATCTATTAATAACAATGTTGATATAAACAAGTTCTGCATTTAACTTTGCAAGATAGGAATAAGAGAAAACAATAATGAAAGAGATGGAAAAAAAAGTGGCAAGGGATCTTAATCGCCCTGATTTGTTATTTTTGGCAGAAGAATCTTGAAATTTCTGTCATGGGCCTAGTCTTAGGAATACATTATGCTTAAAGAATTTAACGATACAGAATAAAACCATATTTTCACTATGATTTCATTTTCACCTGTATTTTTTCAATCCATATACTCATCAACAGCATATAGACCTGGTGAAAATGTGTCAAGAAAGCTGCACAGATCTCACTAGAGATTCAGAGAATTAAAAACTATTGAAAATTTTAAAATAAACTCTCATTGACCATGACTTCTTTTAAATACCTTGTCAATCAAGGTGCTCCTAGAAGCTGCATAATCACTGTATTAAGAGAAACAAAATTAGCAAGTTGTACCCAGCCAATTAAAAATGTTACTGATGCCTTATGCAAAACAGCAATAAGAGATGTCTGAAAATTTTGTAATTATCTAAACAACAGTGAATAGGAGGACTTTGAAGACCTCTCATTGCCTTTGAATGAGAAATATATTTGAGTTATGCAAGTGATTGAGTTGCAAGAAGGCCATTTCAGAATCAAGAGAGTATCATGGATATATCGTTTTATCATTGGTACTGGAAGTGTGGGATTTGATGTCTCCATGCAGCACCCATGATTATTGTACTGTGTATGTCTCAAGATTCCCGATGTGCCTATTCTGCAACTGCTAGGACAGTTGCTAAAAGCAGTATTTTTCAGAGTACTGCAGCTGAACTGTGAAACGGGGGTCAAAGGAAGGATTAAAAGATGCAGTAGCAACATTAGTAACTTTCTTTCTCTTCTGAAGCAAACAACACAGTCTGCTCTGGTACACCATGATCAAAGACACTGTTCACATTGCTTTTCAGCTATATTGTTTACGTATTCCAGTGTAACTCATGCACCAGTTTCAGATAAGCAACTCAAACGGGTCACTAAATGCTGAGGCCTCATACCTATCTTTATGGAATTTAGCAACTATTTAAGCAATAATTTAACACTTTTTATCTAGAAGCTAAATAAGAATTATTGCAAAGAAAAGTCTACTGGCTTGAAAATAAAAATTAGAGGAAGTACAGAATACTCCACAGTGTTGTAATCTGTATTTCTAAAGTAAAATTCAATGTTGCTTTTGCCATAGCAAAAAAATGAGGTTTTGACAAAAGCAAACCCAAATAAGAGGTATCCCGGTCTGTCTATATGCATCCTGAGAGGATAACAAAGCAAGGATTAAGGAGTAGCAGCCCTTGAGAAATTGTCAAGAATAATTTGCCTACCTAATTTCCTTTATAACAAAGTAATGGGCCCTGCAGACTGGAGATTGAGTCAATGAAGCAGAAAATAAATTCATAAGAAGACCATAGCAGGAGAAGAATAACAAGGTTGGGTCAGACTAAAGAGTCCACTTAGCCCAGTATCCTGTCTGACATGGCCATAGCAGTTGTTTATGGAAGAATATAAAACCAGTGCAAATGCACAGTGATGTGTCCTCAGTATGGCCTTGTGTTGGGTTTGCATGGCAAGGTTTTGCTAGTGGGGGTCTACAGGGGTGGCTTCTGTGAGGAACTGCGAGAAGCTTCCCCCATGTCCAGCAGCGACAATGTCAGCCGGCTCCAGGACGGACCTGCTTCTGACCAAGGCTGAGGCCATCAGCAATGGTGGTAGCACCTCTGGGGCAACAGATTTGTAACAGAATGGAAAAAAAATCAAACTTGAACTCTCAGACATTATCGTACTGACTATAATAGCTGACTCTTTGCTGTTCAGCATAGAGTAAACAAACTAGGATGGTGCCTATCACTGCATACGTACGGTATTGTGGAACTCAGCAACAGCTAACTTATCTATGTAGCATCATTACAAGCTTGCATGTATTCAAAAAAGAAGCCAGAAAATAAGTCATAAAAATAAGTTTGTCCACAGAAAAATAGAATGTACTGTCCACAGGCAATCCAATGGAGAAAAATGTCCCAGTGACATTACTCAAATAGATTTTGAAAAAAAATGAAATGGAAATGTAGGGGGCTGACTATGCCTAAAGTCCCCAGGGAACAGTTTAGCCCTACAAGTCATACTCCATGCAACCCTGAGTCTTAGGACCATGCCAGAAGAAGATACAATTTCTTGGTCTCAGTGATAATCATTTCAGGAATGGGGAAGGATGTGCGTAGAACGTGTAAAAGTATTTTTTTAAGAAGTTGCTCCAGGGAACATAAGAAACAAAAAAATGTTTCATGCTTTACTAGAGTATGTTCCTTGCACAGGAAAGGTCCTTTTATTACGGCACATTGTTTATCATCTCTATATTAGATGAGAAAGCTAAAGGTTTAATTTTTTTTTCTTCAGTCATTTAATCCTAGAACAACACAAGTCTTTAAGCCAGTCTTATTTTCTCCCTCCTGAAGAGCAGCCTCATGGCTCCCGCTGAGAGCTGTTAGATTTCATAGCTGATTCAGAGCCCACCACTGCTCCTGCCCACTGTGATGGAGAACTTGCTCTTGTAAATGGATTCAGCAGTGCAAAGATCATGGGAAGCTTAACCCTTTGTTTTTAATTTCCCCCCTAAGGGCAATTTGTTCCAATTAGTGCAATTGTTGCTGCACAGTGCTCTGACTTATTACTGTTTGAATTGGCTGACTCAAAATCAGAGAATCTCACGTATGACATCATATATGCCCTGGCCTAGTGCCCTTGCAACAAAGAAGATCCCTTGTCAGGAATTGTGGCCGTGCTCTCTGGAAAAGGTCTTTCCTCCCCATTAGGCTTAGTTCTCTCTTTCATGGTATATCGAAATAATTTTAAACAATACTTTTCCTTCGCTGTAAGGGTATCTGTACCTAATGCATATGAACAAAACAACATGAACAGATGTGCATGAATGATTTTTTTGTTGTTATTGCTTTGTCTGCTCCGGGTGTTGACCATTCCTTACAGATGGGTCTCTCACCAGCTCCAGTAGCCAGCACTCCTGGAGGGAACATCACACCACATGGCACACCGGTATGAGAGTCTCCCTCACAGCATGTACCAGTTCCATTTGTTTTGTTCTGTTTTCCTAAGTGAGGACAAATCAAACCCAGAGAGTTATGGAATAGTTTGTTTTGTCGCATATTCAAAAATCAAGAAACAAGAGTACACACAGTGAATTATTTCTGTTTCCCCAAAAGCTTCATCTGAATATGAAATTTTAATGATGTAATGTAGAAAGAGTCTTGCCAGAACTTTGACATGTTTCATGTTTCTGACATTGAACAATTTATTTAAAGGAAAAGGCCATGTGATGATGGGAGAGCTAATCATGGTTGGTAATCTATTTTTCATACAAATGATCATGAAAAAATAGATGACATAAATTCAGCTCCTCATCTTCTGTTATTATCTGAAACTGTACAATATGACCAAATTTAATTTCCCAAACATACATTTGCCTAAAATTTCTTTGGCAAAAAAGATCATACAAAACATCTTCAACCATTACGAAGCAATACCTTAATCTGAATTACAGTCTATTAATGTTCCTACCATCCTTATAAATACTTACTAAGAAAAGTTATGAAAGAAGACAGAGCTGATCAAGTCCTAAACTTTCTTTTATAAAAAGGTAAGCAATGTTCCCTTAATGTTCTATACAACCCTCCTTTTTTAGGGAGACCATACTAGGATTAATTATTTATTTCCTTTCCTGTGAAATTATAGACTCTTACTGGAGTGAGCTGCTGGCAAGCATGTACCTACTCCTTATAGTAGTATTAGCAAACAAGCCTACAAATGCAGAGCACACTCCAGAGCTCCCTGAGGTCAATGGTGAAACTACCATTAAATTCAACAGGCTTTGAACCAATTAATCCAAAGAATAAGGTACACTAGGATAGATTTGGATCTGTATTCCTCAGTCTGTGTTTTGAATGGAAACACCAAAGGCTTCAATTACACAAATGGCTTCCATCAACATAAAATTCAACAGCAACAGAGGGTTTCTGTTTTCAGGAGACTAGAGAGTCCTGAAGCTTCAGTGTTATTCTGACATGATCACAGGTGATCATATAACATATAGAGGATATGGCAATTTTCATGGAATTCCTAATAATTGCTATGTTATATGGGATAAGACTGCCTTATCCTGTGTTCTCTCCATGATTTTATCTGGATCCATGTCTTCTAAGACTTCATGATGCCTATAGCCATAGTTAAAGCAGTACATTTCCTAAATAGGTATCACTACACTCTCCCACTCTCAGGTAATAGCTGGCAAGTGGTTAACAGGGGCCACACAGGAAGGATACAGACTCTTCAGGAGGGACAGGCAGGGCAGAAGAGGCAGAGAGGTGGCACTGTGTGTAATAGAAGGGTTAGAATATATGGAGCTCACAGTTGGCAATGGCACAGTTGAGAACTCTGGGTAAGAATCAAAGGGCAGACAAATAATGGAGATGTCATCGTGGGAGCCTACTATAGATCTCCCAGCCAGGATGATGACACTGATGAATCAGTCTTTGAGGAACTAAGGGACACTCCCAAATCAACTGCCCTTGTCCTTATGAAGGACTTCAACTTGCCAGAAATTAACTGGAAGCATCATACTTCCAGCTGATACAAAGCAGGCCAGAAGATTCCTAAAAAACCTTAAACCATCTCACAAGTATTAACTCTTTTTAACAAGTAGTTTCCAATCCAGGGCAGACCATTGCAGGGTTTTTTATCAGTTTGAGTGAAATTGTCTACTGGAAGTGGTGGTCTGCTGAGGAGGTGGTGTCTATTAGCTGCTCTCTAATGCCATAAGCTGATGGTGTTGGGCGGGACAAAGTAAAGCTGCTCAGGTTGATGGCATGATAAACTGTGCCAGGCACAGCTGCTGAGAACTGATGTCACCTTTAAAGATAGGTCCTGCTTCTAACTGCTGGGAAAAGGCAATTCTGTAAGGTAGGCAAATTACAGGGGGGCATCCTTGCTTTTCTGATTCTCTTAGGCAGGTGATAAGGGTTTCTAGCCTCAAAGGTGACATCCTAAGTCAGGACTCTCTGCTTAGGTTAGAGGAAACCTAAAAATAGGGCTTCAGCATGGCTAATGAAAATGCTAAAAGGTTGATTTATCTACACTGTTCCTGCCATTGCATTATGTCTCCTGAAATGGGAAGCATATTTTAAGTGTCTGCTAAGTCAAATCTTGAACAAAGTAAAGAAGACATTATTGAAGATGTAATTTCTTCAGCCAACATCACAGGCATGTTTGGTGACAGTACACTGAGGTCAGGGAACTGAGGTCTTGAGGTTCATTCTGATTCACAGTGGGAAACTTTCAGCTGGTCTTCTCATGGAGGGATCAAAATTAGCTCTTAGTCCTCTGCTGGTTAATGAAATAAATGACACGAATGCACAAGACTCCCAAAACACAAGGGTACATCAGTACACATTGCACATCAGTAGTTCCTCCAGTTGCTGTGTTTGTACAGGACGTTTTGAAAATAAACAGAGTTCAGAGAATATTCAGGTCAGATACTATTCCCAAAGTTAGAGTTAAAGTCTATTGCAAATTCTCAGGAGACACAAGTCTCTTTGTCTCCATTAATGAGCAAATTCATTGCTTATAGTGGAAGTTTGTTTCTGACTAGCAGAAGGAGGTGCAAATGAGAAAGAGTCCTTAATCTCTTTGGTTCCTTAGCAGTATGGCTCTTCTGATCACTTGGCTGAAAGTGAGAGAAGGATCTCACATACAAAAATCAGAACTAGACCATACTTTCTAGGACAAGATTAGCATAGAAAGAGATAGGAGCAAACTTTACCTAAAAGGTATTTGGTACTACTCTGAAGAAGTAATACACCTTAAAGTAGCTCCTTATTATTCTTCATTAACTTTCTCAAAGTTGAAACATTGGCTAAATTTTAAAAAAATTAACCCAAATTATGCATATAGTTTTCTTCAAAGAGAGTGGTGCTGTTCAAAATCAAGAAGCCTGGTACTACTATTCACAAAAAAAACCCAGACAAAAAACCCCCAACCATATCCCTTTTGGAGCATGGGTCCCCAAGGACTGTCAGATAACACATATCACACAGCCCTCTGGGCTCATTTGTTTACTTAATTGGGTAGTTTGGCTTACAGCCATGCAGCAAAAGCACTAAATAAAGAGCAACTTACGTAGTTGATTATATACAACATTAAAATCAAACTGATGTATACAAAATAGAGAACTTAAAAATACATAATCATCTTTGCCAAACACAACAAATAATTGCAGATACAATCCAGTCTACAATTATCTCAGTTACATTATATATTATAGCAGCTTCAGATCCCTTTAAACTAATTACAAAGGTGATGATATAATGTGCCTGTGATGTTACTGTCACTGAAGATTGCTCTTGCAATAGCACAGTTATTACTATTGGTCCTCTTTCATTTTATAAATGTGAAGTAGGCAGGAGTAAATAGCTTTGCTAAATAATACAGAGCTTGTGAAAAAAATTGGGTTACTTCTCTTATGTCATCATAACATAATGACAAGTAAAGGTTATTATGCAAATAGGCTTAATCTAGGTTTAATGCCTAGATGCTTCTGTCATGAGAATCATATTCTGTTTAAATGAGAGAAATATTACCTATTCTCTTTCTTCTGTAACATATACCATAATCTAAAAGGGTTTGGTTTGTCCATGTGATCACAAGACAAAAATACTTGATGAAGATATTAAAAAACATACCTCTGAATAAGGGTAGATGTCTAAAGGGGAATGCATTTAAGAGTTGATATCCTTTAGACTATGACATGCTTCCTTAGTTTTGTTATAGTGACTACTTTGTCACTGCACAACAACTCCTATGAAGGTAAATAGAATTGCCTTGATTTGTATGGCAGCAAGGTAGTTTGCCTGGACTGTAAAAATGCACAAATCTAACTACATTTAAGATGTTTGCCTACTTAGAAATATATGAACATGTGTTCAGAAGGCATAAACCATGCTAAAGCTGGTCATGCTTGTATCAGTACATAACCATATTAATCTAAACCAAGTTCGGATTTGGTTGTACAATCATATCCACTGCAGTACAAGAAAAATTGAGAAAATTACCTTCCTTCTCCAAAGTAATACCTAACTGCATGTGTATTCCTTGTAGAGAGAAAATCACTAATGATTCGTTTAAACAAATACATTTTGCTTTGAATTGGAACGGATCAGGAACACATGGTTTCAACCCTTCTTATACTGACAGGGTGCAAACAATAAAACTCTATAAACCATGTTAAACAATTACAATCTTTTCAGGAATTCAGCAGTGTTTTGTCATTTGAAAACATGTCTTAAGATGCAAAGCTGCCACCCAGGTAAGTTTGAGCCTGCTCACATCGAAGTTTTGTTTTCATGCTCTAAAGTCACAGAGTTCCCACTGGAATATGAAGTTTCCTAAATACGAGTCCGCCCATGTATGCCCTCAACATTCAGACCCACAGGACCTTTTAACCCACCATCATGAACCAGGAATATTCAAAGAGGTGGTAAACTGAATATACCTCCAAGCTGATGACAGTTTAGAGGAAATCCAGATGCATTTGCATGGAGTAAACTTCTGTAAACATGTTTTGCACTACAGCTAAGAAATAAATGTCAAGGTAAGCTTGGCAAGCTACAAAAAAGGATGAGTCATATTTCTCCAGTTTGATTCCAAAGATGTTATCTTTCACCTTCCTTGGTACTGTAATCACAAGACTGACAATGTTGCTGCTCCTTTATGGGAAGCAGTATTCAAACACTGTGGGTAAATGACTTAGCAGAGCCTTACAGTAATTTTTCACACATACTTTGTTTTTGTAACCAAAATCTGGAAGGAATAAGTTTCCATATACAGCAAACAATGTGCAATTTTCTATCTAAAATGTTTGTAAGTCACTCCCCTGCCACACTTTCAGCTGATATTTTCACATTAAAATATATAGGATGAAGTAATGTTATAACGTAAGAGGCTTCCTGTTAAGCAATTAATGGAAAATGTTATGTCCATTTTGCAAAAGAAGAAATGGAGGCAGCATTATTGAGATCACATTTCCAAGCAATCACTGGCTTTGAATTGTTTAACTTCTGAGTAACCAAAGTAACACATCTTGGAAACTCATTTTTAAGACCGCTATGCGCTTCTTGTTTTGATTAAAGTCAACCGGACCTGTATGCACCTAACAGGTCTGAAATTCAGGCCAACTACTCAGAAATCAAGGAATTAGGAACGAAAGGCCACTTTTGAGAAGATTTGCAGAAGATTACATCTGATGTCTGGGACGCAGCCCAGGACTAAACTCAGTCACTTAGCTCTCAGGCCAGAGAATCAACAGAGTAATTATCATTCCTGCTAATGCAACTGAGTAGTATTAGCATTTTCCTAAAAGAAGCATAGAAAGTACTTCTGTCTGAGTCATTCCTATCCTCTACTGTTTGATAATCTGACGGCACCTCATTACTGTTTTTTTCTCTGGAATGATTCATTATTCTCACTTTAGTGAGCAGAAGTCAGTCTATGATACAAAGATTGTGATATTAAATGGAGAACCCAGCAGCCTATAAAAGTTTTTCAGCTGAGTTCATCAGTAGTTCATGCTAATTAGATCTCTCAGGTGGAATTTTATGTGTGATGGATTCCTTTCCTCTTATGACCTAAAGTGTTGCCATTTCTGTTTTCAATTCTGTTTTTTAGAAACTGAAATGCATAGGAGAGCTTAATGTTCACAAAAGCAATTCAGTTTGAATCTTTATATGCCTAATATCTCAGGATAGTGACTTTTTCATACTACTCAAGTAAGGGTTTTAGATAAAGAGATTCCAGATTGTTGCTCATTAAGAACTACACTTATTCTTGGCCCTATTCTCCTACCATTACTCTTGCGAGTACTAATCCTTGAAAATGCAGGAGAAATGTTTTAATGACATGGTGTTATTCTACATTATTAGTGTTGCAAAATACACTAGGGTTTTTTTGGTGTGTGTATTGGGTCTGGCTGAGCTGGAGTTCAGTTCCCCATAGCAGCCCTCACAGTGCTGTGCTTTGCATTGGTACCTAGAAGGGGGTTGATAACACACTGGTGGTTTTGCTACTGCTGAGCAGCACTGGCACAGCACCAGCTCTGTCTCTCAGCATTCCTCTCCCCATCCTCAATCGAGGGCAAGATCCTGGGAGGGAACACAACCAGGCCAGTGGACCCAAATTAACCAAAGGGATATTCCATACCATATGATGTCAGCTCAGATATAAGAGCTAAGGGAAGGAGGAGGAAGGGAGAGCATTTGTTGTTTATGTTTGTCTTCTGAGAACCACTTACATGTGCTGAAGCCCTGATGCCCAGGAAGTGGCTGGGCATCTCTTACTAATGGGAAGTAAAGAGTAAACCTTGTTATTTTCCTCTTTGTTTGTGCGTGTGCAAACTTTCACTTTTGCTTTAGTAAACTGCCTTGTCTCAACCTATGAGTTGTTTTCCATCTTACTCTCTCTCCCCTGTCAGACTGGGAAGGGGAGTGATAGAGCGGCTTGGTGGGTACCTGGTGTCCAGCCAAGGTCAACCCACCACAGTGTTGTAAATTTTTAGGTTATCCAGATGATATAATCTAAACAATATCAGGATTATAAAGGCAATTGTGGTTTGTTGAATTCACCTCTGGCTGGAGATTTCTAAGCATGTCAACTTAAGACTACATGAGTATAAATAAAGCTCATAATTTCCAAAGAAGACAGAAGCTATGGTTTAACACGTTTTTGGTTATTGCTTATGTACATCAATCTGCATGCTGGTGCACTGAGAAGACATTTAATTCCATGCAAATGAACAACATCAAACCTATTTTGAAAAAGTCAAGTCATCACATTTTTATTCAGTTCTGCCTATTGTTAAAACTAAGTGCAAGAAAGAGAAATGTCCTGAAAAGCCATTTGGAAACCTTAAAGTAAACAATCTCCAAGTTAGTGATAGAAACATTTCCAAGACATGCATCTTGGTGTTATTGCTTTAGAAATGTCCCAAAACTGTGTTTCTGTATTTGGGAGTGATTTCTGGTTCTTCTTGGTTATGAAGAACTCAAAAAGATTTCTTACAGCTTTGGTTTTACCATTCCTAAGTAAGCAGAGATGTGCAAGTGAGAAACGCTAAAAGCCAGAGGTGTAATTTTGATTCAGAGAAATGCTGATCTTATCTGCATGAATTTATTCAACTTTGCTTTCTCCATACTTAGTGATGTGATTCCCTCAGCTATGTCTCTGCACACCTGTTGAAGTGACTGGGGTGACAAGACACCATGAAACTATGATAACAGCCAAATAAGATCTTCTCTTACATCTTTTGTTCCCCATCACCTTTTCTCCCAGCCCACCTCTCATATACCTTCTCCTTTGTATTTCCATATGTGGGTTTCCATCAGTTTCCTGCTTCCTGCCAGTCTCTCTCATACTATTGTCATCTTTGTTTTTTAAACATTGGAAGAAAAAGGTAAGTGAATTAGATCGGTCAAATTCAAGCATATCACATACTCATGCCCTGCAACCATGAGACATGTTTACTGTGCCCTCCCTCTGTACCTTTTGTCCAGTTACTCAGTTTCAGATCAGACATTTTGTGTGGAACTCATTTCTCCTGACTTCAGACACAAATCCCTGAGCCAGCCTCCCGTGGTTCTACCTTATGGCAGAATGAAATAAGTGCTTGGAGACATGACTTACCTCATGATCTTTAGATTCCTACCTTTGAATGAAACTACTTGAAACTTTTAAGACCTTCTTTCTCTCTCCTGACTAGAAGGGGAGCCCAGATAACCAGCTCAACAGACCATAGTTCAATCTGAGATACTCACATTTGGCCAGAAAGATCTTTAGCTGTCCTGCCCCATGTAGACTGGTGGCAGGCAATGGGAGTTTGAAATAGGAAGATGGTGAAAACCACAATTCAGAAAAAAATCAATTTATTTAGAGTACCAATCAGCTATGTACTGTTGCATGGTTTTCATGCAATTGACCTTTTTAAGTTGGCGACTTATATGTTACACATAACACAAAGCTTAAAAAAAATCCAAATAAAAACCCCTGTAATCCTCAAAATGATCTGGTAGAAAAAACTTTTACCACTTTTTACTAGAAAAAACTATGGGTTTCGCTTGATGCTTTAGATGTTGCAGATGCCACTCTTCATCCAGTTTCTGAACACTAAAGATGGGATTTATGGCCCTACAAGCATGAAGGTGAGGAATCATAAGAAAAATAAGCACACTGATTCACATGAAAAGTATGTGCCAAATAAAGCCTTAAATCATTTTATGCAGCATGTCATTCAAACATATTTGACTGTCATCCAAATTGTTGGAATTGTCCTTCACACAGAAAAAAAAAACTGTTTATTTTTAGGATAATTGGAAGTGCAACAGATTATCTTCAAATTAATGAATAGGTCAAGTTGTTTTTATAAGCTTAATAATATTTTCCATTGTCCCTCCCTCCTTAACACCTATCTTCATTGTCTAATCATTCACATACTTTATTTTTTTGTGTTTGGGTGAGTCATGAAGTGCACATTATGATGATAAATATATCCTCTCTGCTTCCTCTTAATGTGAACTCAGCAGTGTGATTCACACCATAAACCTACTTTACTCATTCTATCCTTTGTTCATCACCTGACTCTGTTAACATCAACAGTACTGTTGAAATCACGTTTCTACTCAAAGCTAACTAAAATGCTTTACATTCTATAAATTCTGTTTGACACATTTTTTTTCTATTACGCCAGATATTCAAGTGAAATCTCGAATGTTATTTTAATGTAAGCTGAAGAAACTCACCTTAAATATGAAGGTGATATTACCCTGTATGATGCCATTTAACTGATTTATTTGAGTCAAATTAAGAAGCTATTTCTTTCTTTTACAGCTTAGGTAACAATTCAAGCTCAGCTGGGGCTGTTTTCCAGTGCTATGTTGGAAAATCAGTGCACCCTGTGTGTGTACCCCAAACAGAATCACACTTGGGGCTTTCTTGCCTGACCCCAAAGCCTATACTTATATTCACACTGTCCCTGAAACCCGGGTGTGTACTCTGCTTCTCCAGTTTCATGTCAGTAACAAATGACTTTGTAATACTTCTGAGACTGTAGTGGTCAATGATCTTGACTGAGAGCAATTATGTGTGTGTCATTAAAGCAACATGTAGCTGAACCATAATATTCTAAAGATAGTAATACATAATTATGTGTGTTTGTGACTGAATAGTAAGATCTTCCTTCAGTTTTCAGCCTTAGAAAGTACAAGCAAGTGCAAAGACTGTTTCCTTGTAGCTACAGGCATTTTTTTTTTAATACTGAAAACAAGTAACTTCAAATAAAATATTTTATCCAGTGATAACCGCTAACCATGGCCTGCCTTTCCATTCAGTGCTGATTTATTTGAAAAGGTCTTTGCTGGAAAGTAATTTGGGAGTATGTGCCATGAAGTTGTGAGATGGGGGGAGCAGGTGAAGAGTGGTGGTGTAGAAGACTGGGGAGTTTCCTAAACTGACTTCCCCTGGTAAATCTTTATCTGTTGCTCCAACAGGACAAGATCTACTGAATGCAAATCTGCTAAGGTAACCATATTGAATAGCCCTAGACCAGTTCCTGGTCCAGCCCTAGACCAGGAAATTGAAAGGAAATGGCAAATTGAGGAATGTATTTTCACTCATGCAAATGGCAATCTTACTATTAGCTTCTGTGGGCCAAGACATGTACATTAATATAAAGCAACCTACTGGGACTTGCTCTTTAAATATCTTATTTGACCCCAGATCTTTGAACATCTTTGGTTGCCATTTAATTCGTGTAGTTTAAACACCATTAAAACTTAATTTTCCATTTTCATTCAAGGTTGGAGTAAGTTTTCACATAATTTAAATTTCTAGGGCTAATTTTAATATTAAGATTAAACAAGGAAGTGGTGTACCACTTGAAAAGCTCTGTTCCTTGGAAACCTGATTTATAGCATAATGTTGAAGAAAGAGGACCATCTCAGAATGGGTAGTTGTTCTGGTACAGCTCACCTATCTGGACCATTTTTTCTTTCAGGATGACCGCTGCCTGTTTAGTCTGGCTTAGTCTGGCTTCAGAGGAGCACAGTGCACAGCAGTGCCTATTTCCATACCTATGAACTAAACCACCCCTGTGATGCCTTGCCAGTCTGTGCAACACCACCCTTTGCCTTCCACCCCTCCTTCTATCCTGCCCCCCATGGAGATATGGCATTCTCCTAAGCCTGGCCATGGCTCCTCCAGCAGTCAGCCACTGCTCTGCAGCAGGTCTGACTGGATCTGATGTCTGCCAGACACTGCTCTTCCCCAGTCTCGCCCCAGAGGTAAGACTGAGAAAGGTTTCTCCTAAGCAAAATATGACTTACTTATAGGAACAGAGCACTTGGGGAGAAAAATGTTAATGTGAGACGAGCCAATGTCTCACTCAAAAGGCTGGAAGGCCTAACACTTCCTTGGATCCCTCTTTCTGGATGGAAATGTCTCCCTGAAGGACTTTTCTTAGCTTCAGAGCACATAATCTTCTTTATAACCAGGCGATGCCTCTGTTTCGTGTCCATGAGCTCCTCTGGTGAAGACACTAATGGACATTGGAAACCTTCCTCTGACCGCCCTGCTTCATGTGCTGCACGCTGCACATCAGCACAAGAGGAATCTCTGTTTCTAAAATTGAACTGTTTCTTTATTAACACCCTCATTTACCAGGACACTGAGCTGGCAAATCAGATGCACACGACTTGCCTGGCTATGCTGCCTCCAAGTTCTGCCTCCCTGCAACATATGCTCTTCCCTCAAAGTTCTCTGCAGGTAATTTCATGTCTAAGTCCTTGTAGGTGGCTGCTTATCTGGTTTTTTGCTGCTTATTGCACTGGGAATCTTTGAAAACTCTTGAAATTATTTGTCTCCTTTGATGACCATGCCATCAGAAAGGCACACGTATTCAAAAGATGATGAAATGTCTCCCAAGATTTCTAGAGGTCAATTTTAAAAATGTTTAGAAATATCTTGGTTTGTGTTTCATTTAATTATTATTGGCAACAGACCAATTATTCTATAATTGTGCTCAAAGATTAGTCTGTAAAGTATCCACAAATGCAGATGAATCTTTTCAGGTTGTGTGTGTATATATATAATGAACAAAATCACAAACTTCTGCATAATCTAGGGGAATTGTTTTTCTTAAAAGCATCGACTATTTTCTTGGTTCAGGAAGTAAATTAAATACTTCAGAATATAGGCTATCTTTTTTAAAGACAGAAAATTGAGTGGGTACAAATATTTGCTGCATCTTGTATTATTTGTAGGGAGTAGTGCTTTCCTTGTGTCATTGCAAGTGATATAAACATGTTTTTACTTGCTTGTTGGCATACAGGCTAGAAATAAACTAATTATCTATTTAATGCATGTCCTTCTTTCTGTATCTCAGGTTTCGTTCCAGGAATTAAAGTTACTCTCATCTTTCAGGATATAAGTTAAATCTCTGCCCCATAACTGTCAATACGAGGTTTGACATTACATTAATTGGTACCAGGACTTTACACCATGAGTATTTTGTGGAGAGAAGATCTGAAAGGCTCTGTTAAAAAATCAAATAAAATAAATCTCAGCTTACAGTATGTAAGGCAATCATTTCTATCCTTATGTAAAATAACATGGTCAATACCCAGAGGCAGTTAAATTAAGCTTAGTTACAGCTTTTACTTGCTGCTAAAAATTCAGTCATTACATCTAGAATAGATTTGTTTTTACTAAGAGAGAAACAGACTCCAGATATTTAGCTAGTGACACATATATGATTTACTTTAGGACCATGCATCAGTCTAGAGTAGATGGCTTAAGCTGCCAAAGTCAAAGGCTGATTGTCTTAGAAGTCTTCTAATTGTACTAGAGAGTTATGCATCTAATTACATATAGTTGTGCATAAGGTTCTGGTGGGCAGCATAACATGCAGATGTTTTCCTCATAGAACAGAATGAATACACCAGCCAAGGATTTCTGTCCTAAAAAGGCATATGGTTGCTCAGTGACAGCTGATCAGTAGTGCTCTCAGGCAAAAGAAATTTAGTTGTCTCTTGAAGCATGAAGATTAATAACTTAATACACCCAACAACAGCATCTTGAATTTGAAGATTACATCAAAAAATACTAGCATATGTGTACTACACAATAATTTGCAGTATTTCACAGATGCTATGCCCCTTACCATTAGGCCTTCAATTGGAGCAGAAAGAAAATAATGCAAGCTCACTATTGTAAAAATACAGTCTTGCTATTTCTGCATAACTTTTCAGCTCAAAAGCAAGCTCAGACCATCTGAATAGTGAAGGGAGTGCTCCGTGAAGCACCCAGGCTGTGAAAAATCAGCTTTAAGCCAACTTTATTTTCTCCTGGTTGTGGAACCCTGTTGGGGGCTAGTGTATAGCAAAGAGTTTAAAGGATTATTGGGGCATAAAGGAATCATAAAGCCCTTGTTTCTGACTGCCTTGTGCCAATAAACACAGCAATGGAGTGACAGAAGATGTTTATAGCTGTGAAGTTTTCACTATTCTTGGGGAATATGTTTGTGACAAACTCCTCTGGCATCCTGGTATCACGCAGATCTTACACATTTTACTGGTGCACTGGTGTTACAGTTCTGGGGAGGCAAACTGAAGTGATGCAGATTACTTTTTAAAGACATGATGCTGACAAATTAAGTTCAAAGTCTTAGCAGGGTCCTTCCAAGTGGCAACTCTCCAGGGCGGGCAGTTATAGCATTAACTTCTATAAATCTTTTCAGAAGCTCCTTGGGCTTCAAATACTTCCAACATTTCGTCATTACCCTTTAAAACAGGGAAAATTTCCAAATCCCTTTTTGGAGGTCAGAAAATATTATACTCTCAGAAAATAATAATAATTAAAAAAAAAAAGGTTGTACAACCAGAACACTGTAGTTCACACCACATGATAGAATTAGGCTCTTACAGTGAATACTGGCAAAAATGTTAATACAGTGGCTTTCTTAGATACATTCCTGAAAATTTGTGTTGATACAAAAGAGTGCAAAAAGAACTTTTAAGAGATTTTGTTTAGGGACTCTTCTTTGTAGCTGGGAGATAGTTTAATTTCAGCTATAAAACCTCTGCCAAGCTGTGTACGTGTTTCACTGTAAAGTGTGCATTTCTTTATTTGTACCTGCCCCAAATGAAACCAACTGGACCCAAACGATTGTGTTGCTTTGTGTCTAATACTTTTGCTGGATTATGGGCTACTTGGAGGAAAAAAAGGGGAATACAAGTGTCAAAGAACTCTTTCCAGCAATAAACCTCCATGAATGATTCAAATATAGTATCACTTATTTAAAAATAAAAAACTCTCCAGTGAAACTCACACTTTCACAGTAAAGCCTCCAATGAAGGACATGCTTTTTTTTTAC
The DNA here is from genome assembly GCF_009829145.1 of Chiroxiphia lanceolata. Taxonomy (NCBI): domain Eukaryota; kingdom Metazoa; phylum Chordata; class Aves; order Passeriformes; family Pipridae; genus Chiroxiphia; species Chiroxiphia lanceolata. The sequence continues at coordinate 40,222,931 of NC_045641.1, forward strand.
TGCGGGACTAAGTTATTGTGATAAAATTAGCATCCATCCTCACATGCTGTATGTTTGACAAAACAAAAGAGGTCATATAGAACCTGACAACGTTACATGGATTCAAGAAGATGAACAGAATCAAACTGATGAAATTCCAATAAAGAAAATTAAGGAAATAACAGTCTGGAAATTGACTAAGTGTGCTGCACTGTGTTTGGACCCTGCTCTGTTTCAGACTCTCAGAATACCTTCACTTGGCAAGGCACTAAAACTGACATCACTCTTAATATATTTTTTATCACGACGCATGATGAAGGTGATTTGGTATTCACACTATCTTAAATGAATGAATCATCTCAACACAGAATCCTCCCTGTTTCCTACATTGATAAAAGGAAACAGATTCAGTGGCATTTATATACCACACTAATGACTACTCATACAAATGTGCTGCTAGATTTATATTGAGTTTCAGAAAACTACAAAAGAGGAGATCCAAAGGACTATTGGATGTGAGAGACTTTTTTCTAAAACGAAATAGTTGCAAGTTCATAATTTCAGTTATGAGGAACATCTTTGATTCTGTAGTTCCCAGGAAGAAGAATTTGAATGTCAAGGTTTAGTAGTCAACTGTTGAGGTGGAAAGAACTTGGGAACAAGGGTTCAACTGAAGTATAAAGAAAAAAATTTTTTTGTACTTGCATACATTACAAAGGCTTGGTGCAGAGACAAAGCTAAGTGCTGGAAAACTGCAGCTCTCTCAAGAGCATAGAGGGAATATGCTTCTGGAGATGGATTAATGGGGAAAAATGAGACAAGGGCCTCTCATTGAGCATGCCACTGGATGGTTCACACAAGAGTGAGAGTGCAGATCTGGATAGATGGTAGTATGGCTGGATCATGAGTCTCTCATACCCTTCCCTACATAGAGGTTAGTTGTAATGGACTCAAACTTTCAGGCTAGCAGTGTGCAGGCACCTGGGATTCATCTACAGGAAAGCTGGGTGCACATGGGTGGTACCACAGTTGCTCTTCATAAGGCTGCAGCTGCCATTGGAGCAAGGACTGATCACCTTGGATCATCCAGTTTTTCATATGGCTGTTTTTCTGTATGTTTACATACTGTGTGTGCAAGGAGTTGTATTAGTGAAGGAAGACATTACCTGGTATCAAAGAGAGCTGCTGATTGCCCTGTGGTCACTACTTTGCTCTTTCTACCCACAAGCAGGACTAGGCTGCATCCCAGTACCAGGTTGTGCAGCACCTCAAAACCAGCCTGGGCAGAGGGAGTGAGCTTGGCCACATGTATGCCAAGCTTTGTGGAAGGCAAGCTTTGAGTTTCACATCAAGGTCCCGGACCAGACCAGGACTTTCTCACATATTCCAGTGACCACTTCAGAAAGTGGAGGCAACTCACACAGGAAAATATAAAATAAGTTATTTTTTTACTAGATTAATATATTTGTATACTTATAAAATATTTATATATTTATACATCTCATTAAAAAATAAAGGAGGTTTTTAATCCTAGGTATTTATATCCAATTTCATTAAAAAACTTAAGGAAGTTATTCAAGATAACATACTTGAATATTTATGACTAATATATAATTTTTTTAATATGATTTGATTTTTTAAGTCCAGAAATCATGGGATATGGCACTTGGCATCCCAAAACCACAATTGAGTAATGACTTAATCATGATTTCAAAAGAAACCTGTTTCTAAAAGTACTGAACACATTTTCATGTACATCTAGGAAGTTGATCAGTAGAAACAGAAAAAATGGTATTATAACTTATTTTTATAACAATCAGCATTTGCAAAAATGCCATCCTTGAAGACTTCATAAGGTTTCATATATGCTCCAGTACTTCCATAAGCCTCAGTGGCCATAGGAACAGCTTTGAGGAGTGAAGTATTTTTGTAGCATCAGTACTTCACCATCTGTTTCCTCCTGCAAACATCATTCTCAACAAGAGCCAAGGTGGATATGTAGCAAGCAGTGGAAAATGGCAGAACTATAAAGCAGGAACACAGTATATGAAAACATCTACTTATAGGATGAACAATCACCACGGGAAGTAATTTTTGGGTTTTAGTGCAATGAAACAAAATAATTGTACCATACTGAACCTTTGTTACAGTTTTAATACCAAATGCTAAAATATGAGGTATCTTGTAATGTTTTTAAGTTATACACAGTTCTTAACATAAAATTAGAATAGAAGCAATTTTGATGAAATATACAGCACTGCAGATTCAGGAATTATTTTCAAGATCAGTAAATGAAAAAGGAAATAAGTCATGCCATTTTTACTCTTCTTCAGTTTCTATGGCTACTGAAAACCAAACTTAGAAACTGAATGATGCATATGTCTAACTTGGCGAATGAAATAAAAGTGTAAATATCAGTGTAATTCTGAACATTATTCTTCCTGTATTTGAGTTTCTTTGAGTTTGAGATGAGATAGAACATAATTACTTGTTACTTGCTCTTCAGAAAACAAACTCCAAGAAGAGATGTACAGCACTAGGAAAAGATAACAGGCATGAAAATATTGGTTTATATTCAAGCTGAACCTTCCACAGCACAATAATATGTTTCTGATCAGCTGTTGAAGATCAATCCAGTTACCCAAATGTAGGCATCTTGTGTAACTTCACATGAACTACAGGTCCTGCATCTCTCCACCTGCCACTTGACAAGGGTGTAGGTCTCCATGGATTTTGTGTTATCAGCTCTGATGAGTGGTTAGATATCCCAGAACTTTTCAAATAGCATTAGGCAACTGAATTGCTCTCTTCATGATGGAAATAGCCTTCAAGCTACCAGAGCAACAGCTAAACAAATTCTGGGTTTATGCTCAAGTGGCAGATGGTGAACTAAAGGAATTATGCTGGGACATGCAGATTTCATTGAGGAATTTATAGGCAATGAATAGAAAAGCTAATCTGGGAAGGGAACACAAGAAAAGTAGTTTGGGAAATGATGCATTGAACACAAAAAAAAAAGAGACGTTTTGTGTTCTGATAAATATGAGTCAGCAGTGCCCTGGCAGCCAGGAGGGCCAACCGTGTCCTGGGGGCATCAGGCAAAGCATCGCCAGCCAGTCGAGGGGGGGATTGTCCTGCTCTGCCCTGCACTGGGGCGGCCTCACCTTGAATATTGTGTGCAGTTTTGGGCACTGCAGTATAAGAAAGATATTGAGCTTTTATAGAGTGTTCAAAGAAGGACAACAAAGATGGTGAAGGGCCTTCAGGGGAAGCTGTGTGAGGAGTGGCTGAGGTCACTTGGTCTGTTTAGCCTGGAGAAGAGGAGACTGAGGGGAGACCTCACTGCAGTTACAAATTCCTTGTGAGAGGAAGAGGAGGGACAGGTACTGATCTCTTCCCTATGGTCACCAGTGACAGGACCCAAGGGAATAGCCTGAAGTTGTGTCAGGGGAGGTTTAGGTTGGATATCAGAAAATATTCTTCACCCTGAGGGTGGTTGGGCACTGGAAGAGGCTCCCCGGGGAAGTGGGGCACCAAGCCTGACAGAGTTCAAGAAATGTTTGCATGATACTCTCAAGCACCATGGTATGACTCTTGGGGATTGTCCTGTGCAGGGCTAAGGGTTGGACTCAATGATCCTTGTGGGTCCCTTCCAACTCAGCATGTTCTGTGATTCTGTGAAGACCAAACATGTGATGTAACCTGCTTGCCTCTTGAGGTATCAGATCATACTGGCACAATTTACATGCACTGGAATGATTATCTGGCACATAATACTGGAAATGGTTAGGTATTTAAGTAATGTAGCAGGTGAAGCTCCTTTTTCCTCATAGGACTTACACCTCGGCTCTCTGAGTACTTTCAAACACAGGTTTTTTTTTTTGTACGGTGCTATGCAAGCCACGCTGAGACTTTGTTAAATGTATGCCATTTTTAGTTCATAGGAGCACATACAATTTCTTCACCTACAAAAATGTGTCCCAATATATAATTGATTGCTTTTTAAAATTAAGGCAATTTGATCTCATCTGGTTTGTTCCTGCTCTTTGCTGCTCCTTTGGTTCCCACATGCTTTGCCTGGAAGGGCCTCACCTCCACTGGCCTCTGCCTTCACAAGCCCTAGAATGGCAACCACACCAGCATCACAGCTGCACGTGGGAATTTATTCCAGTTCCATTCTGTTTTCTCCCGGATAACATATTTTTGGGTTTTTTTAATAATTTCCAAGTTTCTCTTTTTTCTCTTGGTAAACCAAGACCTGAGGTAGCCATATTTCTCACGTATTCTCTCTCCCTCTCTTAAGGTTGTCTATTCATCATGTTGGAGACAGTTTCAAAGGCAAATAGACTGCCATATCACTTTTAATTTGGGATTCAAATTTACCTAAACGAGAAAGTCTGTCTGTATTACATAACTTTTAAAAAAACTTGAAGAAGTTAGTAAAATGCTAACTGTTTTGAGTTCTTTTGAGGGCAGAAGGATCTAGAATAGATACATATTGAGCAGTGACAATCTGGATCTGGAAAGACTGCCAGTCAAAAATGATATGAAAGGAGCGTGGTAAGGAAGCAAGAGAAGTCCTTTCAGAACAGCTAAAGAAATAAAAATATCCTCAATCCTTCTAGCTTGTGCCTCTTACTCAGCCACAGACTCAGAGGACTTGGAAAGCAGCTGAACTGGTGCTAGTGGCTTTTTTCCTGCCTCGGGGGTAACAGGAAACTGAGATTGCAGTGGTTCTTCTGCAGTTGCCATTGCAGCCACATTTGCTAAACAAGAAGATCATTTGAGGAGGGATTGGCACTTTTCCATTAAAAGACCCAAACAAATCACAGTTCCCTCTCTACTGTTACAGCAATCAGCACCTCTGTAATCAACCTTTCCACCAGTGGATAGTCTTGTTTGGATATCTTTCATTAGCAATACAAAGCTAAAAAGAGAAGAGAGTTTAACTAGGACATAGCCACCAAATCTGGCTGTGTTCCCTTTAAATATTTTTAAGGATTTTGTCCATATGAGTTCTTAGTGCAAATGCCAAATGACATTCAGAAGAGAAAGATTAAGCTGATAAAACTGTGCAGAAGGGTTTTTTCTACTATTTTGGCTTCCCATGGTACACAAATTACATTTTTTTGCTTGATTAAAAGGAAAGGAAGTAAAGATAAGTACTAACCTTCCTTTTTAATTAAACTGATTAAAAAGGATCATCTGTGTGTTTGTCCTTCCATTTCATATTTCACTAGCCAAATGGGTTCTCAAACAGATCTGTGCTGCAAGATAGAATATCTCTAATGAGGTAGCAATTTTTTTTGCAGGTATCTACTTACTTTATCTGGATGCCTCATTGTTAATAGTCTCCTCTGCCCAAGCAGCTGTGCCTGTGGTATTAGAACAACATGTTCCCTCCAGTACAGTGTGTGGAGTTATTTCATGTCCAACCAGAGATAAAATGTAAGCTACTCAAAAGGAACTTCCAAATCACCCTGTAAAAGGAAACTACAGAGAGACAAGCTGCTGGTAAGAAGAGATGAAAGGGTTATGTTAACTTACTGACCATATTTCTCTTTCACCAGGCAGGGTTATGCAATTCTGTCAGGTGCAGATTGCAGTTTCTAAGAGCTGAACAAGCATTACAAGATATGTGCAGAGCGAATACTTTCATTTAAATGACATGCTGGGAAAACAAAGTCATTTTGCATGGAGGTCAGGATGTGGAGGGGACAGGTGGCAGATGCAGATATTTTGGAATGGAGCATGCAAGGGAACAGATTTAATCTGCATTGTTACAGGGGTCAGTGGATATTTCCCTTCCTTATTTACACATATTTACTGAAAAGGGAGTAAGACCACATGGTAATATTTTAATCTTAAGTATTCCTGCAGAGCAGGGCTGTGGGGACCTGGAGACCAGCTCTGATGCAGTGTCACCGGAGCAGGACTAGTAGTCCCAGGGGCCTGAAATGGGGTCCTGGCCTGTGGGCAGGGTAGGGAAGCCCTGGGGAGGGGTCAGGGACCCCTAAAGTAAAGAAATGGTTTGCAATGGATGCCAAACTTTCAGTTGGCTACATTTAAATGAGGTAATCCCCCATAGCAGATCTAGGCTTACTCTGTCTAACGCTTCAGGATGAAATTTATCAGGAGATGTTCTCACTAGCTGATTTGGGAATCTTAAACTTACTTAAGTGCTTGTGTTTTTTTTACCCTAGTCCTTTGTCACTTGGGTGATTTGTGCCAGGCATCTGGTAGCAGATGTCCTCTGCAGAGCTCTCCAGCAAAAAGGCATTAAACACTTTAGCCTTCTCAGCATCATCTGTTTAGATCTTTCCTCCCCTCAACACAGCAGACCAAAGCTTTCTCAGCCTTCCTCTTACTATTAGTGCAATTACAGAAGGATTTCCTGTTACTCCTGACAGGCATAGCCTTTATGTTGTTCCCTCCCTAACAGTGTGTTGCTCTCTTACAGTTGCAGCCATGCTGGGGTTTTCAGTGTTCTTCTGCACCTGGGTGAGTAACAGAGCCTTCTGCAGCCGTGGCTTGCACTCCCATCCTCTGGTCTCCCAACTTACTTGTCTCCCTCTGATTTTACCTATTAGCCTCTGAGGCTGGTTAAATCTACTTATTTTGAGTGTCTATTGCCTTACATTGTTCCTCTTCACAGAAAATAGGGAACTCCACAACTTCAGAAACAGCTCAGGCTGTCCCCATCATGATCTCTAAACTTTTTGAACAGTAAATCCTAGTGTATTATTTTTCCAAGTACTTAAAGCACTTCATTACCACTCCTGTCCTTTGGATGCAGAACTGTAAAAGCACTCAGAAATAAAAATAAGCTTCGTGTCTCTTGCTTTTGTGTGCTGAAACAGTTGTGCACTGATATATTAGCATAGAAGAAGTCAGAAAATTTTTTATTTTTAACAATATAAGACAAAGTAAGTGCAATATACTCACAGTTCAAAGATAAACATAAATACAACTCTCAGGTCTTGCAGTGTAATTGAGTAATCTGTTGGAAACATGAAAATGGCAGACAGCTTTTAAAGAAGTTGTTTGTACTTTCATTTTGATTCTCTTCAAAACTGCAAAATAATTTAAAGGATCACACCCCCATTCCAATAAACCAATGGATAATTCCTTGACCTCATTGGTGGATTTTAGCTACAACTGCAAGTATGAAGCAAAAGAAGATAATCAATATTTAAGTTTAATCTCAGTAATCAAAATTGGGAGGAATATTTTAATTGTTTATATCTATATTATTATATGCTTAAGATTACCATGTCTTATTTTGTTAGCTTTATAAGAAGCAGAGTGTGTTCTTAAAAAGCCCCATTATTAATGATCATGTGCAGGGGTCTTCCAAAATGTAGACTGTCTAAAATATCCCTCTGAAACACAAATAATAGTTTTAGCATTAGCTTTATTTAGCTTCACTGTCTTTTTGAGTGATTCATACTCCTTAAATGCTTAACAAACAAATAAAAAATTACAATAAACAACAAAATACCAAACTATTGGTGCAAACAGACCTGTACAAGCATAGTTCAGAGCTAGGGAAAGATGAATAACAGTGGAGGAAGTAAAGGACTATTATGTCTTATTTACTCTCCTTTCTTCATGGGCAAGGTGGAAAACCACAAAAGATGTTTAAAAGAGGAGACAAAGCAGTATTTTTATCTCCTGCTCTTCATTTTCTTGGTTGAAAAAGAATTACATTCAAAACATGGACTGACATCTCCAAAACTCTGAGCAAAATTCGGGTGAATATTTTTAAGTGCAAAAGCATACTTTTCAGAATAATTTATTTGATGAAAATGAAACTGTATCAGTATTTTTATGAAAAGAAGATACTTGAAATTGAAATACTAAGCAGAAACAAAATATATTTCTAATATGCCATAAACTGTTTACATATGTGGATGTGCAACGGTAGCATTAAATATTTTCAGATTTTTCCTTGTTTATTTTCAGGAACACTTTGCAAATGAAACTTGCACCATTCTCAGCAAAGATGAGGCAAAGTATGGCCCTGGGATGCCGTACAAAACCATTTTGTCCATCATTGGAAAGACACACAGCATTTTTGAAAGGCAGCCACAGGTTGAAAAGGATTTTGGTCAGAAACCAGAGAGCAAGGAAGCATGTCAGAGAGGTGTGCTTATTTCAACAGGTCTTGATTTAAAGCAGAGGGAAGCTGATGGTTGCGCAGCCCCCTATTCCTGTGGGACGAGACAGTGTGTTGGCATTCCAGCTACTGATCCCAGACAAAAGGAGCTTTCACTAAAACTAAGAGGTATTGAGTAACGAGTCCCCGCACAGCACAACAAACTGAACACAACTGTCTCAAGAAAGGCTCTATTAAAGCATGGGAAATTTGCCATGGCCCCGTGATTTTCATTTTATTTGGAATAAAACAGATTCCATCAACAATGTATGTTTTCCTTTAGCAGCTGTTATTGTGCAGGATAAACAAGGAGCTAAGGTAGGAAAAAAGAACCGTTTTCAGTTTAAACAGGTATCCATCTAATCTGTAGAAGACGTGTGCAGGAAAACAAAGGAATCAGGATCCTACAGATACAATTAATACTGAAGAAGCAAAATTATGCCTTTTCCACAGCCCTAATATGGTTACAGCCAGCCTTCCTTAACTCTTACATATTCTTCTGCTAGTGCTACAGTAACTTCCCCCTGCTTCTTTTTGGCATATTTGAACAAGAGTTTTCAAAGAGTCATTCTTTGACCTTCCCAGGTGCTGTTCATTTAGAGTTTCATTTTATAGGCAGTAACTACAGTAGGGATCAATGAGGAGCACCACCAAGCAGAAAAAACCCAGAATGCAGCTTAGTATACCTTGTTGTAGATCTGAGATTTTCACTACATGAAATTACACATTATAATGTTGTGCCTCAATGATGACATAAAAGACCATAATAATTAAGTTTAAGGTCATAATTTTTATTAATACATATCATCGTCTACCATTTATGTTTTCCAATGGCTCATAGCCTTTGTGGAAACAACACATTAAGGAGCAGAGGAGTACAAGACTCAGACAGGTTAACTTTTAATGCAAATGGGTTTTTGCTGTCAGAAATATTACTAGTGATCCACTGTTCCCTAGGCTGAAGATCACTATTCCATCCTCTGAATACACACTGATTTCAGGGCAGGCAATATGAGATTTGGGACCTGGTATCAGTGTGCAATACAAACCCATGTCTGGAAGACAGGTGTCCACTTTAGGACACAGGGAGATGCATGGATCTCTAAAGGTAATCTAAAAAATACCTAGCAGATATTAAGCTAGAAATGCCTGCAATGGTCAAAAGCCAAATAAAATAAAAAAATATGACCGTGCCACCACAATCCAAATGTAAATACTGCAATCAGTTTTGGTAAGCCAGCTCCTGTGTGGGAATGCTGTATGGATCAAATTTTTCATCTTGGGAACAATGCATGTGAAAAAGATACGCTGGGGACCTACAAAACAATCTTGGTTGGGATCAAAAAGAGGAATAGAATTATTTCTTACAATAAGGGCCATGAATGAAATGAAACTGGTAGAGAACAAACTGAAAACAATAGACCTATTCTATTTTACTTAATGTAGAATTAAATGAACTGCAGGCTTTGGACTAAAAAGTTCAAATGAGCTAAGAAAAATAGGTGAGATACATTCATGGAGTGTAGGTCCAATGCTGCCAATAAAACAGGATAATCCATATACAGTTATATTGGAGGAAGAGCTAATTTTTTTGTTTCCTACTGCTGGAAAGAGCTATGCATGAGTTGAAAATAAGAAGTTAATGATATGGATTTAAACCACTACAGAAAAAGCACATTTGTATTTTCATTACAGGTAAGAGTGCTCACACTGCACAGCTGACGAGCTGTCAATTTTGAATGATCAACCAGTCTATTTTTGATTGTCATCCCATATCCTTCTCTGTGTAGCACAAGAAAGAATACCTTTAAATTCTCAAAGCTAGTCCCATATTAATAGTAAAAAACATAATCAAGACTAATTTGATGAAACAAATGGGTTTTGATTAAATAAAGTTATGCAGAACACCAAACAAATCGAAACACTACTTCCTAGAGTTGCATTCCCCTCTAGTCCTGGTAGAGATTGAATCTGAGAGTGCAATATATCATATTTAAATCTGTTCTGCTAATCATTTCATCAAAAATACACTGACAGTGGGAAATAGTAGGCTAAAGGGCAGGACGCTGACAGTCACTGTCATGGGGTTGCTAAGTAGGAAGGCAGGAAATCGCCAGACCTCCCCTTTTCACATTTCTCCCATGCAGAGGAGACAGAGAAGAGGTATCTTTTTCCCATGGAAAAAAAACCCCAGCAAAATCACTTAAATTCAAACTACCTCTACACTTTCCTGAGAGTTAAAGCTCCAGTTGCATCCTGGCTTCTCACAGTTACTCACTGTCAACTTGGAAATCTGTAGCACATTAAGAAAGCACAAGTTGAGGACAGGTCAAATTAAAGTGAGTAACTTATGACAATATTGCAAAGAATATAATTCCCTTTTTATTCAGTGTTTTGGCTCAGTTTTTTCTGAAACGCCAGAAAAAACAGGAAAAAAAAGGGAGAAGTCAGAGAGAACTCATGTTAAATACAGTGCACCTTGATCTGAACCTTTATGATCTCTCTTCAAAAGCTAACTCTGCAAAGAGCATGCAAGTTGTAACATGTGTGTTTGAAAAAAAAGTCGAATAAAAATAAGAACATATCGCATTAGTCAATCTATTCAGGAAGTGATGCAAGCAACGTCCACAGAGAAGTGTGCCTCCCAGAAATACTCTGCCACCCACAGCATTGTGTAACTTCCTTTAGCGTGAAACACGCCTGGGCTTCGCTACTGCTAGCATCAGTTAACTGCATCCCATGCAACCCCAATGAAAGTTAAAGAAACAACAAACAGATGATGTTATTTCCCTCCCTCTGCAAAAGTGTATCTGATTAAACTCCTGTTACAAAGCCCTACAACAGAAGAAATGAGTCCTGAAGTTTCTGATAGGAAAACTGCCTGCTGCATGTCCCGCCAAAAGTGAACGTAAGGGTGGTTTGCCTGAGAGCTGTTTGTATTTTGGATCTCACCTCTTTTCCACCACTGGAGCTCTTGACTTTCAACTTTATAGTTTGGGAGTTTTTTTCCATTTCTCTCATTTTCTTTCCCATCAGCCAGTTTTCTTTTTTGTTCCTTTCTGGTCACAGTTTCCAAAACTGAATAGACAAGGAAATACATGGTTGGGTAACAAACTCAACACCTGATGCAACAATTTGCAGCTGCTAAATAGCTATACTACACAATTTTTACTTTGGCTGCTGCCATAGTAAGTTTTGCATATAGAGTATCCCCACTGCATTATGTCAAACCCCATACTTTCTATGCATATCTACATGGAACTATTTCCCGGCAGAGGCTGCCTTAAAACTATTGACTAAGCAACGCAGGACTAGAAGAGAGCACATTATTTGACATTACTTCTCCTGCTCTCAGGATATTTGGTGGGGTTTTTTGCCCTATTCCTGTGAGGCCACAGCTTCCTGGTGCCGCTGCAGCAACGGTTCATCTGCTATTGCTTTCTTGCTTTCTGAGCAAGGCTGGTGGCAGGAAGCCACAATTGCTCCCTGTGTTTATCTCTCTCCATCTCGCAGCCCTGACAGAGCGAGTCTATTTGGATAGCAAGAAGCTGTGGTAACTAAGCAGCCACAAAATTTAAAAGGGACTTGCACTGCTAAGAGTAAGTGCAAAGCAAGTCTTTTATAACAGAACAAGTTAATGGAATGGAGTGAGAAAAAGGAAAGTAGCAGGTTTTGTGTGGGTGCTTTACTTACATAATCTTAAAATAAATCTTCCTGCTTGAGAATAAAAACTATTCTTCTTCCTAGAGATGTTTTTGCTGATAAATGTATTAGCAATAACTTTGTATTCTAGTTAAAATCTCTATATATTTCATCTCGAGCCTTTCTGTGGGAAATTCAGAACCATGCACAGCCCATGTCCCTTATTTCTCTACAAAGTAGCTACCATTTCCTTAGGGAATCAACAGCCAGACCCACTAACCCCTTCCTGGAATATTTAACACCTCACCTTTGGAAGAGATGTTTCAAGCAAATAGTTACAGAAAACATTTGAAGGGGTAGGTCTAAAATGCAAGCTTCAAAACTGGACCTCAGTTTCCCAAAAGAGGTAGTGCTCAGACCTGAGACTTTGGTTCAAGGTCAGCCAGTGAGTCAGAAGCAGGCTCAGAGCAGAGATTGGGATCAGCAATGCTCCTGGTCCTGCCCTCCTGGGCTTGGGCTACTTCTGTTATTTTCATATAGAAACTAGTGACTGCAACAATCTCCAAGAAAGACTAACAAAATGGTGATGAAACTGCTAGCAGTAAAGTTATTCTTTTATTTCCAGATAGGTTACTAGAAGCAAAGAAAAAATTTTACATCAGTAGTGATCCTGAAAAATAAGATTTGATCTATAAACATCACCACCGATTTCAGGAGGTCTTCTGCTCACGCATGGTCTAAGGGTTTCATGAGATCAAGGTGGAATTTGTTACATGTCAAACACCCTTATCTTTAGTGGAGTTGCATTATAATTAATGAAAAGTACCTTTTAAAGAAGAAGGGGCTGTGTCTGCATTTCTACAAAGGTAAATTCTGCCTAACTTCTGCACACGCCTGTCATCTGGAGATCCTGTGCAGCCCAGCTGGACCAGAGGCTGTGCTAAGCCTCTCCACATGGGGTGAGGGCTGGTCTGAGGAGGGTATTTGTGCTTCCTTAGTTTTTCCAACTGGGCGAGATTCCCAGTACGTTCTGGCTGCCTTTTACTGCTTCAGGATGCAGAGCAGGCATAAAGTTTAATTGCTCAATTAAGCAGGCTTTACAGTTGCTCTGCGTTGTTAGAGTGCCACAAAGCAGATCGAGCAAACTAGTGAAGCTGGATCATTATTGTGTCAAAACAAGACACGCATTATTTTTAAGTGTGTGTCAGAAAAACATTAATACGTGGGCTAAAGTATCCTAAACAGAGAAGTGGGTATAGCTTTGTACAGGAAGGCACATGTTTCCATGTTTTGGAATGGAGTTAGTGCAACACACTTCACTGTAGCTTATCAACTATGTATGAGGTGCAGCTTTTGCTAGTGGTGATGGAGAAGCTATGGGGAGCTCTAGTATTCAAGAGAGATTTCTAATCCCCTCCTCTTGTCTTTACAAGAGGGCAGAGGGAGCTCCTGGTGTGCAAGTAAAGCTGGCACAGTCAGGGCTCTGTCAGGGCTGTAAGGTGGAGGGAAAACACAGAGTAGCTGGGGCTTCCTTCCACTATCCTGGGGCAGCAGAAGCAACCTTCTGAGAACAAATCACAGGAAAAGGGGAAAAAAAAAAGCATCCACAATGATTTGCAAATGGAGGAATCTAATGGGGGTGTGAAGGCAAGCAGTAGGTGAGGGCTCAGACCAGCTCTGCCTCTCATCGCCTGCTTGTCCTTTACCAGGTCCCCTTTGGAAGCCCCACAGCTTTTCTCCCCTCCCCCCACTGTTTCTTTCAAGCCTCTTGGTTGTGAGGTGACACGGATAATACACATGCCTAAAGAGAAAAGGACAGCAAACACTTTAGGGTGGTAGAGGCCTCTCGAGACGAATTTCACTACTAATAAATTCTACAGTTATCTTAATGCCAGCAGACATCTCAGTAAAAGGGGCTTCATGTTCAAGAAGATACCTGATTACTTCCAGGTTAATACTTTTTTTTTTAATTTAACAAAGGAGTTTGCTGATAATATAAACTATTGGCTAGAGTGGTGCTGCTCAAACTGCCAGCTGCAGCAACTGGAGGAGCCATGAAGGAGTTCAAAGGGCTGAAGCTCACAAAGAGTTAATCAATTCACAGTCATGGCTAGGCTTCACGAATGAAGATTTGGGAATCAATTCACAATATTTTTATACTAACTGTCAACAGTTCAAGGTAGATAAGTACGTGGTGTGCAGGGTTTGTAGGATTTTCACAGAAACAGACAAATAAAAAAGCAAGCCATGCTTGCAGAAACAAAGTAATATAAAATTGTGAAATGGACACCAACACCAGCCCCCAGCTCAGCCTCCATGGGGTGGTGCCTGTTTGGTAAGGCACTACCTGTGCTACAGTCACCCTCAGCTCTCGGCTCATCCCACCTCGAGGAGCTGCCCCACTCCTCCTGCTTCTTGACAAAGTCAGCCTGAAAAGCATTGCTTTTGGGATCCACATTGAAGTGTATTGCAGTATTTTTTCAAGCATTACTTTTGAGTTTGTGGAGCTAATGTAAATCAGCTGATTTCTAGTCATTCTTTAGTAGGGTTTAGTAGCAACAAATTTGAGTTAGTGCAAACACACTTCACTGTAGCTTATCAACTATGTATGAGGTGCAGCTTTTGCTAGGTGGTGATGGAGAAGCTATGGGAGCTCTAGTATTCACCCTCATGGCATCTGGTAGTAATGCTGACCCAGTGTGATCCTCCTTCCATGTCACAGACACTCACAGCTAGGTTGGGCTGCACACTAGCTGGCTTTGCTCTCCCCATCTCCTCCTACCAACACCCATTTAGATCAGCATTGAGTTTGTTCCAGGTTTGTCACAACTCTCTGATAAAGTAAAGAGAGGAAAAGGGATAAAGGCTAAGGAGAGAATTAGCAAGGAGGGGAGAGATGGAAAGAATACATATGTGGAGTGGAAAAGGCTTGAATAAATCATTGACTGTGGTTTTCAGTTGTGTTTGAGGTAGCCTTCAATAACGAGCACTTCTATAGGGCTCCAAACATGACAGAAGTTGCAAAGGTCACTTTAAGTGAACTGATCTCAAATCTAGATTAGATAGAAGGGCTGGAGGTCTGATCACTAGGTGGTTATGCACATGTGAAATCATCAATTGGTCCTTACAGTTTAGCTTGAGTTAACCCTCTGCCCAGCCTTTCCTCCAAAGAGTTAATGCAGGAATAGCAGACAGAAAGTGCATTTTGAGATTACTTTCTGATTCTCAGAGCATCCCATTAAGTGGTTGTTTCTTTTGGATGTTTGGGAAAGAATAACAATACATCCTTTAGAGCAGTTATATTGTTTGGACCAGAGCTACCTATTGAACAGTTGTCACATTGTTACTTAGGAACATATGCCAACAAAATTTGAAATCCAAACATGACGACATTAACAGGAATACAGAGAATTTAGATAAAATGTGCATTTCAAGCTCTAAGCAGACAAGTTTGCACTAACGCTGCTTTATATAAAGCAAGATTTCAGTTGCTACAGTTTCCAAATGGCCTCATTGCAAGCAATCAATAAAGGCACTGAATTAAATCATTAAATTAAACTGCAACTCCTGATGCTGAAGGCAAGGACTCTGTGCATGTTCAGTCACAACTATTGGTTTGTTTGTTTAAGTCCTTGTATTCAGAGGATTTGATCACTGCATAGGGGAAATTCATGCATGCATAGCCTGAGAGCACACAGAGATGGTCTTTTTTTTCTTTTGCACAAATGATGGTTTGACTTTTTGTGCTGTTGAAAGGCTTGTGAGATACAACTAACTGCAGAAAATTATGTTCAAAATGATAAATCACTATATCACATTTTAATATTTTATTAAAGCATGATTATTATTTCTATTTCATGTGAACTGTATGAATGATATTTTAAAAAGTAATGCAACACAGAAAATCTCAAGTTTTCTATGATTTTAGTTAAAAAGGTATAAACACCAAATATATTAAATCGAACACCAACACATCTGAAACCTGATGCTGTCTGTGGATAAAAAATATTTATATCAGCTCCATATGATGTGGCAAAAATATATAATTACTATTAAACTGATTTGGGAATGACGGAAGATTGTGAAAAATTTATGTTCGTGGTTTATCTATCTAAAATGCTGTTGACCACAGAATGGAATTACATGGTAGAGATTATATGGTACTTTTTTTCAAAATACTTTAACTCTTAAAATAAATGACTAGCAACTGAGTCCAGAATGCATAATAAACAGACTTGAAGAGCTTTAACCCCAATCTAAAAAAAAAAAAAAAAAAAAAAAAAAGGAAAAAAGTGTTTATGTAAGAATAACAGTTCAGAGCATATTGAAATCCAATGGAATACATCCTTTAAGTCCTTAATACTCTGCTGTATTTCTCCCAAGCACAACCCTAGTCTATCTGTGAGATACTTGACCTGTTTGTTTTCAGACTCCACAAAATAGTGGATTCCTAGAACAGAAAGGCCTACTGCCCTTGATACAGACAACATACTAGATGGAAAATAGATGTTCCAAAGACTTCCAGTTATAATGAACAGAAGTCCTAATTTTAAAAGTTAGATACTTTAAAAAGTCTAATCCAATTAACGTTCAATTAGATATAAACCATATCATTCTGTAAACAGAACTCAGGTTCCTCAGTTAACTTAAAGGCAGAGATTTTGTATTCCTTGTGGAGTTAGGCACCTAAATGCCATATAAATTTCAAACATTTTTGAAATTTGGGGTTTATTTCCCATCTAACTACTGATTTATACTGAAGGGTATAAATCACCAGAGTTTGCATTTCTATACTTATATTATTCTCCAAACTCCTTCATTTGACAAGACTTTTCAAGCTTGCATCAAGAGTGTCTTCCACTATGTAAGATGAGAGACAACAATCATGGAATCACAGAATCATCCATGTTGAAAAAGACCTTTAAAATCATTGAGTCCAACTGTAAACCTAGTACTGCCAAGTCCAACACTAAATCATGTCCCTAAGCACCACATCTACACATTTTTTAAATACCTCCAGGGATGGTGACTCCACCACTTCCCTGGGCAGCCTGTTTCCAGTGTCTCACAGCCTTTCCAGTGAAGAATATTCCTAATATCCACTTTTAACCACTCTGGCAAAACTTGATGCCATTTCCTCTCGTCCTATTGCTTGTTACTTGGGAGAAGAGTACAACCCCATCTCCCTCAGCCAGTCCTCATAGGACTTATTCTCTAGACCCTTCACCAGCTTCATTGCCCTTTCTGGACACACTCCAGCACCTCAATGTCTTTCTTGTAGTGAGGGGCCCAAAACCGAACACAGTATTCAAGGTGCAATGATGACCACTGTGGGAGGATTATTGCTCACTGCTGTAATATTTTTGGTTGATACTGCATGGTTGATACGTGCATTTTTATTCCTTACAAAGAAACGTGCCAAACTCAGGGATTCCATGGAGCCCAAAGCATCATCTGACCTACCAAAGTGAAACAACATCTAAGGTGCATGTTAGAGCATGAAGGGCCATGTGCAAAGCATGCATATCTCACACTGTTAGAGGTGTCTTGCTTTGGCAAGGCATTATTATTTCTCCAGTGTTCATTCAATGTCTGGATTCAGTAACTAGAGGAAAATCCTACTTACTTTATTTTACAATTTGAATGCATATGGCTCTATGGCTCTCCTGTTCTGTAGGGGAACTATAATTTCTATGTTAATGTATCCTGATTTTTTTTTCCAGCTCAGTTCTTTCTCATGTTGAGATACTGTATTTTTTCCTTGATTTTGATTAATATAAAATTAATTAAGCAGTTTTAATTTTTAAAAATAAATATTTTCCTTTTGTTGTAGTTTATTGATGCAATGCTAGGATTATATTTATTTTGGAAAGATAATAATTCCCAGGAAAAATCAGGAGGTGATCTTTCTAAAGTTTAGATCAGTCTGATGCTTTTGCTACCAGTAAAATATTTTGTGTGCTCTTTTTTCTGAATCTCCATAGCTCTACTGAGCAGTCATAACCCTTAAAGAACACCTTGTAAAACCAACAGCTGAATAAGGATATGGATAAGACAAAATTTTCAGAAAAGCTGAAAGTTGAATGAATGTAAATAGGAAGAGGGTCCAGAACAATCTCTGTTGAATAGGTGTTCACAATTTAGGTCTGATTCTTCTAAAGGAATAGGTGATAAAAGTTCATGCATCTATTATTTTTAAACTACATTAGGAAAGTCATCAAACCAATTTCTTCTGCTCCTTAATCTGCGAATTACAATTTGTGTCACTATGCCATACCTGTGTTAAAATCATGGAAATACACGTGTCCAGAAATACTTTTTTTTAAGATGATCAAGAAGCAATAGGTAGTATCACCAGTAAATAAATAAAAGGGTCAAAAGCTCCTGTGAAATTATGGCAATCAAAACCACTCAAAAAAAGTTAAGACATTACAGACAATCAGTTGCTATGACTGCTGTGTTCCTTGAGGCTACTGCCTGAGCAGTAGGGCCTAAGATTTTTAGCCTAAGATGTTGACTTTACATTGAACATAATCTAGAATACAGCTATTGTTTGCCATGCTCTCAGAAAACTGACTCCCACCAGACAGGGGCAACAGTTTCTTGGAGCGGCTTAAGCACAGCCGAATGAGTGCAGATGACAATTCACAAAACAGGGCATTTTAAAAGTTTTTGATGAAGCAGTTTCTGTGAGAGAAGGAAAAGTGATATGCATATATTTTATAGTTAAGACAATGTACTTTCTGAGTTTGCAGTAAAACTAAAACCAAAGCACTAGAAGATCAGTGTGGTTAACTGCGTAGATACTGAAACAGAGAGTTAGTTTCTAGTTGAAACCCACCAGTAACAGCCTATAGTCTTTCTCTTATTTTCCTCTACCATTGCTCAACTCCTGTGTTACATTTTGTCTTTCTTACACTTAAATTCTTCTGAGCAAGGACTGAATGCAATTTTATGACATAACAAAAGCTGCTCATAATCCTCACTAAAGCCTTTGAATGCTACTGGAATAAAAAGAAGAAACCCCATGATTAAGAGTATTCCAGTGATGCAATTATGATAGTATTTCTATCGAAAGAACAGACTACTGGATGAGACTTAATTTGTATGAATGTTCCAGTCCATCATTATACGACAGGTATATAATTCTCTTACTTTGTGTATGAAACCTTCTCTAGAAGAATAAAGTACCTTGCAAAATGTGAACTTTGTCTGCATAAATAAAAGCATCTGGTTTGCTGTCTAACCATCTGGTTTATCTAAAGTTTATAGTCTCCTGAGTGTTATTCACAGGCCCACATATGATCAAGCCTCCACAGACATTCTATTTGGTAAAATCTTTCCCACAGCCCTTTATTTTTTCTATCTGTTTTTGATCTTGTAAAAAAATGTCATTTTAATACGTGTGTTGTAATACTGCCTGTGTTTGTGTTTCTGTGAACTGTGCAGATCTCCTAGTGTGTAGATATTACGGGCTAGATTCTCTGGGAACAGTGTGGAAAGAACTACAGAAGAGTCATTTGGACATACCAGACTCTATGACTTCTTCTCTGCTGTCACTGAACAAAGGGTTAGGTGAAGGTGGATAGATTACTTTAAAATGCATCAGCTATTAACATGTAACAGGGCTTTCAATTCAAGACCCTATACCAGACAGGTACTCTTCTGGGTTTGTCAATTCTACGATGCCTGACAGCATGCAGCATCCAGATAACCTAGCTGTTTTCAGCCCCTGTGTGAATGTGTTATTATTTTCCCTTAATTCTACAAGCTGGATAGTCATTACATTTCTTCTCGCTCTCTCTGCTTAATAAACACAAGATTTTCCATTTGGAGCCCTTACAAAGCTCTACCAAAAGAGTCATTCTCCTTTAGAATTCAACTGCTCCAGTTTCTAGAGAAAATGTCTCAGTTCTCTGGTAGGTCAGTAAATACACAACAGTTCACAAGCTCTGATACTTCTGCCTAATCTGCTCTCTTACCACAGGCAATGGAAAATGTTTCACTTGAAACAACAAACAGATTCAAAATCAGGAATAGAAATTACCTCAGTAGAGATTAATATAACTTCACAGAAACCTATCTCTTTCTGCTCTGAACCACCATGATTGATGTTTCAGCAAAGTAAGAGTGTGCATATTTAAGTCTTTTTCAACACTAATGCACCTTTAATCTACCTAGAAGTCAGTAACTTTCTGTATTACATCAAAAGTGTGATTTAAAGAGAAATGTAGACCTACAGATCATGGAGTGCAGTGCCGTATTTGCAATTTAACATAACTAAGCCAACTGGGGCAAAAAGCCTGTATTTTAGGTGCAAATAGGTGTCCCTTTCTATGGTCACTCTTCCCCATATTCTTTAACATAAAAAACTAGAGAGTATCTCTGTGGAAGCTAAGACCCAGGACTTCTCTCTCTGCATAAGAGTTGAGAGAGGGCAGCTGGATCCCACTGGACCCTGCTGTGTTTAGTTTCTAAAAATGGGAACTAAACTGAGAAGCACCCTCCAGGGGCAGCAAAATACAGCAGGAAGCTTGGAGATGCCGTTCTGTTCTAAAAAAAAAAAAAAAAAAAATGTTTTCATTACGTGCTTCTATTTACTTCTTAGCTTATTTGTGTAGCTTGGAGGTACTGGGCTGTTGCCTGGTCAGCTTCTTACAGTTTTGATTACTGTTGACATACACAAGTGTGAGTGCGTGAGCTCACGCACACATACTTAAGAGCAGCTTCTGTGAATGTACAGGAGAAGAGTTTTTAAGTAATTCTAATCAACAGATTTCACTAAAGCCTTGTATGTTGCAAAAGGACAGATGAAGTCCTATTCCAAGACTAAGTCCTAGATCATTAGATATTAGCGTTTAATACAGGGACAGATTCTAAAACGAGCTATAACTTTCCAGCTGAATTATGTTAATTGATAATACTTATTTCCAGCCACTGTAAATAGGATGCTAGTTGCACATTTAATTCATCATTTTTTTCAGACTTCAGCAACAAGCCAGGTAACAGAGCTAAAACAATGAGCCTTAATGTCTGTCTGTATGTTCAGATACAAGATGGGCTTTGTATTTCTTTTATTTATTGTACTGAGAGAGCTAGCCTATTCATTCAAAATGAAAGTCAAGACAATCATTAATTGTGATTTTTCCCAAGTAGCAATGCTAAACCCGGGTCCTGAGTTAACGATTGTATTGCTAATTATTTCCATGCATTGAATTTCAGTGTGAACAAGCCTATCACTGTGTCGATCTCTACATTACAAATTGGCTTGTGTTTTCAATCTCAGTGTGACATTAACATTTATAACCTGCAAATGGGATTCAGTATTCACACCAGTCAGGATAATCCATATCCTTATGTTTTAGAGCTTATGCTATAAAGCTTCCTTAGAGAAGGATAATTACATAAAAAATTTTGCTTTAGATTTTAAATATTTTCTTAGGAAAAAAATATTTATGGCTATGAAAATCTTGTATGATCCTTATTTGTTTTCAGAACATAATTCCAAGAGCTGGGAAGATTTGTTTCTGGCATGCATCAAACATTTTTCCATTGGCCACAGCATTCTTGCACTAATTGAGTTTAGAAAACTCTTGTGCTGCTGCCTGCATGAATATGATCTGTGAAAAGCAAGCCTCAGAAATAATGGGATCCATTAGCTAATTACACTTTATCATCAAACATGCATCAGTTGCAAAATGTAATATGAGCAGTATATTCTGGTATCCCAGACCTTTCAGAATGTAAGAGCTGCCATTAAAAAAGCACATCAGTCTCTTCTTTCCTGAAATACTTCAAAATTCTCGGTGAGGGAATCCACTAATTTTCGAAAGATACAAAAATGTACACGACTAACACTACCTTCTAAAGTGTTTAGAGATGATTTTGCTATCAGAAGTAACAACTTCAGAGAATATGCTTTGTTTATCATGCATGAAATATGAACAAATCTGTTCCCTGGCTAAAATTATCCATTCTGCTAAAAAAAAATGCAAATTGGGACATTTTGGTAGAAAGTGTGGATTTTTTTAATATTATTATGGACTATGTAGAAGAATATTCTTCATATTTCTCCTGAATACTCCTTTACTTTCATAATAATTTTATTTTCTAAGACAATATATGTAGAAGTAACTGACTGTATTTTGCTATAGCTCTCACCTTTCTATTAATGTTTCAGATAATACACGAGGAAGATAATCTCACTAATTCTCCCATTATTTTTACACCGAGAGCATTTTCTCTCCTTTTAAAATAGGAGGAAATTTAGAGTCACATTACAGCTGGCCTTGTTAACATGTTGACCTTGACTCTTTGTTGCCTTATGCTCTCAGCAGCTACATACTTCTGTGCTAAGTGGAAGCTAAAACGCCATCCTCTTTGAATGTTTACCTTTTGAAATTACATGAGAATTTGATTTGAAAGATTATGAGATCCAAGTGGAGAACCAACATCATGATTTCACATGAAGTCCAGTTACTTGCTGGTTTAAATTCTAAACTACATAAAATCCCCCAAAAAAGAACACCCCACAGAAACACATAAATCACAAAAATCTTCAATAGGTTTGACTCCTGCATGGGGATGCCAAATAAAAGCTGTTAGCATCCAAGTAACAAATAAATATAAATTTAAAATTTGTGGGTTGCACTACATCAGCCTGACTATTGGTGAGCAGTGGACTGACACACAGGTTTTGTACTGCAGTTTTCCATATGCTCCATAGTTGCAAATTTCCAAATGACCTCTGTTAGCTGCTCTGCTCAGCCCAGCTCACTGACTCTGCTTAGCTCACCTTTGCCCAGCTCCTGCTATTCCCTTCCTGCCCTCCTCCCTATGGAGCCATGCTACCTACACAAAGTTTGTGCTCCTGTCACAAACTGAGGAAACAGTTGGAGACATTGCTGGTGACATTCCCTTACAGTGCCATGCCCTGCTGCCATACCCCTGCTGCTCCCAGAAAGCTGAGAGAGCAACAGTGCATGTGGCTGGTCTGTGGGAGATGAGCAGGTCTCAGCAGCATCTTACATCACAGCCTGCAATAAGATCAAAGCAGCTCCAGTGGAGGAGGTCAGGCAGTGAGATTCTCAATCCCTGAAAGCCTTACTAGATGCCCATGTAAAAGATTTAGTAGTTTTAAGATACTTGTTGCTACAAAGATACGCAACAGATCATCTGTTAGTAGAATGCAGAATCACTGCGAAATGAAGGACTTACACTTGAGTAAAATCCAAGCAGTTATTCTTCTGTTAGGAAATAATGAAAATGCCCTATCTAGATGGGTACAAACCTGCCAGCTTTTTAATGAGATGCTCTTTCTGCTAATAGTGGTTTACCAGTAAACACACTTTAATTTCTCTGGGCCTAATTATTCACTGCATTATGCGCTGTATAACTCTTCACACTGGTGCAAAATAAGGTTAAAAAAAGGCCACCAAGCAAATGCTTACATTACACAGGTGCAATTATTTCACAAATAAAAAGGAAGCGTACAGAAGAGTTTGTAGGTGGTGCTTGGAAATTCTTACCATGTATTCCTTTTGAAATCTGAGGTACATTACCATTTTGAAGTACTCTATGCTCAGCAAAACTAAATAGGGATATTGTTAATGCTTGGACTTTTTGTTAAAAGTATAGTATCTTACGTGAGGGTTTTTTTCCATTCTGGTACCTTTCTTTTTGTCTCTTTTGTACAGTGATATTTATGACCTAATTCACTCTTACAATGTTACAGACTAATTTCCGTGCTACATGATTTCTAAATACCTTTTAGCTCCTATTCCTGTTTTTATGCTAGAAAGCAAAGGGAACAAGCAGGGTAAAGCCTTTATTTTCCATGTAACACTACTACTATATGTTGGTTATCTTCTTATTTTGAAAATAGAAGACAGAAAGATATATGTATGTAGGCATATCCCCGTTTTTACACACAGGCTCCTCTAGGATGATTGCTTTTAGTTCCAGGAAGAGCATGCAGCAGATGAACACCCAAATGAGGATGAATTTTAAAGGGCCTAAGAAAGCATGCTCCCAAAATGTAAGCTTTACACATTTGAAAACACCCTATTTAATGATATACTTTATATTAAAACACAGGTCTGCAGGAGCAGACCTCAGATAATGCCCACATAGTGAACACATTTAGATTTGCTTTCTTTTGCTTTAAAAGTGCCATAAACACCCAACAAAACTCAGTTACTAATGGTTCACCTTTGGGTTGATCATAAGTCTTAGCTGAATGTTTTTGTCTAACTGGGTTAATTAGGAATTATACTTTCTCTTTCTCACCTAGATAAAGGGTTTATAATGTCTTAATATTTCAGCTCCTGCAGTCACTTTCATTGTGCAAGTTAAAAATCTCTTATACGGGGCCACCTATTTTCACCAAATGTGTACAAGCTAAATTGTTTCTGAAATGTTCGTTCATCTGTGAAAACTATCTGAAATTGGCCAACAAGGAGGTGACCATTCCGCTTTCTCCGATGATGGGGAAAGACTGGATGATAGACACGTGTGACTGCATAAACACTGGTCCTTAGGAAACAGCCTTAAAAAAATAAATCACTTTTTGGATCACATGTTAAAGCTTTGTACAATTGAGGGTTTGAGATGTGCTAAATCTTACATGTTCTGCACAGTACTATTCTCTTGAATAGAACTAATCACTCAAATTGCATAAAGCTAAGTGCTTGTTTAATTCCTCACATGACTGATGACTAATGTTCAGTATTTAAAATCCTGTCCAAAGACAAAGGAACTGATTGTTTCATTTGAGAATTCAACTTTCTAATTCATCACAGTAATTTAAACCTCTATCATTTAAAATATCTAAGAAGCATGACCTTGCTTCATCAACAGATTCTGCTTTTGTCCTTCTAGAAAATGTCGCATACTAAATACTAAAGCATTAGAAGTAAAATATTTTCAGTCTGGAAGTGACTGCAATTCCATGTTTTATGACATATTAAACAAGAAGAAACAGAGGTAGAAGCTAAATTTGATGAGGCTCCCTGAATGTGCTGAATATAAGGAGAATTCCTTGAGTTAATCTTATAACAGTTGCTGAATATTTAAGTGGGTATAAGGCACTGCCCAAATGGGCCTCAGTGTTCAGTGCTAGAGGAGAATACAGGGTTTAATGCTTCATCTTCTCTACCATTTCACCAGACTTTAAAACTGTAAAAGCTATGTAGTTTGTATTGTTGCATCTCAAGGACGTTCAAAGAGTGACTGTGAGCCTTTCAGGTGGGGCATCATTGGTTCTCTTTACAGCAGAAGCCCACCTAGCCTCTGCTTTGTGACCGGGTCACCGAACAGAAAGAGCTCTCTCAGGCTGCAGATCCTCTCTATCTCTTGCAAGAACTCTTTCAAACTGCTGTAATCCCAGTCAAAGCTCGGGCAGGGAGTGGCCTCCCCCGCTGAGCCCTGGCCGTGCTGCTCCGGCTGCCGCTCGCTCACGCGTCCCGGCCGTGCGGGGGGCGGGACCTGCAGCCCGTGCTGCCCGGTGGGAGCAGGGCAGTAGGGCTGGCCCAGGCTCGGGCCCAGAGCTCAGCCCCGGCTGAGGCACGCTCCCATTCCCGTTCCCGGTCCTGCTCCCGTCGGGGCCGCCCCTAGCCCCCCCCCCCCGGCCCGCCCTGTCGCCACGTGAGAGGGGCGGGGCCACAGCGGCGCGGGCGGGGCGGCGCTGCCGCAAAGCGTGCCAGGCGGGGCACAGGAGGGTGCGTGTTTTGTCGCACTGGTGGAAGTTACGGCATTGCGCTTTGCGGCACGCGCCCCTGCTGGCGGGCCGGGCAGCCCCGCACGGCCTTTCCGCGCAGCCGCCGCCGCCGAGTCCGGGTGTGTGTCCGCGCCGCTCCGGCCGCGCCGCTTCCAGCTCGGCTCTCGGCGGCGCTGACCTCGTTCTCTCCCTCTCTCTTGTAGGAGCAGCCATGCCAGCCAAGGGCCCCCTGCAGAGCGTCCAGGTCTTCGGGCGGAAGGTGAGGCGCGGGCACGGCGGCCCGCACCGCGTGTTCCCCTCTCCCGGGCCGGGCCGCGCCCTCGGGCCGTTCGCGCTCGGAGTGTCTCGGCCGCAGCGTCTCGCCGGGGCCGTGCGGCGGGGCTGGGCCCGCTTGCAGCCCACGTGTCGTGCTCCGGGGGTGCCGAAGCGCGGCCTGTGCCCGGGGCGGAATTAGGGGGGCGGAGGGGGTTTCCTCTCGAGGGAGTGGTTCTGGGGTCTCTCTCTCCAGACCTCGGGAGCGGCCGCCGCTGCCGTCTGCAAGTCACAGGGGCCTGGCTTGTCAGTGCCGGTGTCCGAGGGCCACGTTGTGAGGTGGTGGCGGGAGGGTAAAGTTCTCACTGCTGGAATCTAGCGTCTCGAAAAATTCAGGGTAACGTGTTCTTGTGAGGAAATGACCCACACACGGTGTTACAGAAGGGAGAGAGTGTTTGCTTTGTATACAGCTACATCTTGGAACTACAAGCACACTTTTATTAAGACTCTCCTTTAATGTCAGTACCTGAAAGTGTAAGTAGTGGTATTGTTTTGTTTAGTGCAAAGTGGTAATTTTGGGCATTGGACTAAGACTATTAGATTTTAAGCTTAAGTAAAAGTTCACAGTGTTTGTGCAAAAATGAAATGCTGTACTAATACATATTCGTATTTTTAGAAAACCGCTACAGCTGTTGCCCACTGCAAGAGAGGGAATGGCCTCATTAAAGTGAATGGAAGACCTCTGGAAATGATTGAGCCCAGAACTCTGCAGTATAAAGTAAGCACCCACACAGTCTCTGCCTTTCTCCCCTTGGGTGTTAAAATACCTTTATACACCTTCTTACTTGACAATGGAGATGAATTGCTGACAGTACTGAATTTTTGGTTGTTACTTGATTACCTAAAATGTAGATACTCTTATGAAAATTTAGAAAACTGCATTTCTGTGATTTGGGGTTTTTGCTGAACTAACATACGTCAGTGTAATTACGTGAAGTATTTTCTGCAGTTCTGCATTTTTAAATGGCTTAAAGCTCTCCTTTTGAAAAGGTTGTTTAGAACTTTATGAAGTGCCTGCTCAGCACTGCTGAGAGAATCTAAAGCTGGCTAGATAAAGTGTAATAAACAGTGAAGAAAACTACCAACAAATCATTTCAGGTTTTCAGTTTTTATAAACTTGATTTATTTTTTGTATGTAATTATGGCATTCTACTTAAACTATTCCCTTGCTCTTAATTTCCATATGTTTTGCTATTAAGATATTTGAAACTTATATTTATTGAAGTCTTGAATTTATTTATCTTATGACAGCACTGGTAGATGTCAAAGAACTCTGCAGGAGGTGTAGTTAATCTATATGCGTGCTTCTAAAATAAAGGCTCCATTTTTCGGAGTATTCAATAACGTCACATTTTGTAAATGCACTGCAAGCTCCCGTCCTGATCACAAATGAATACTCTTTGTGTTTTGCTTCCCAGCTGCTTGAACCCGTCCTCCTCCTGGGGAAGGAAAGGTTTGCTGGTGTTGACATCAGAGTCCGTGTGAAGGGTGGTGGCCATGTAGCACAAATCTATGGTACGATTTTTGGTGGGATATCTGGTGTGGAGTAGATTGGGTTAAACCATTCTAGTGAGTTGGCGCTGGCTGGATGCCGGGAGCCCACCAAGCTGCTCTGTCATTCTCCTTGTCTGGATGGGGAAGGGGAGAAAATAAGATAAAAAAGACCTGTGGGTCAAGATGAAGGCAGTTGAATGAAACGATAGCAAAAGCTCTGGATGGAAGGAAGGAAAACAAAAGGCTTCCATGAGGAGGTGATGTTCAGTCACTTCCCGGGAAGTACGGCCTCAATACCTGTAGCAGTCGCTTCTCTTTCCTCTTTGCTTTTATTGCTGACCAGACGTCCTATGGTATGGAATATCCCTTTGGGTCAGCTGTCCTGGCTGTGTTCCCTCCAAGATCTTGGCCTGTCCCAGTGTAGTGGTGGGGGGCAATGTTGGAGGCTCAGCCTTGATGCTGTGGGAGCGCCGCTCAGCTGTAGCCAGAGTATGCACCATGTGAGAGCTGTCACAGGAAAATCACCTCCGTCTCAGCCAGACCCGATGTGGTCATATGCTTAAGAGGCTGAGTTCAGAATAGTGACTTGCCAAACTCGATGTTCTGTTTCTTTTTCCACTGCACAAATGTAGTTTTTCATAAGGGCTTATTAGTTATGTTTTGTGTGCAAAGCTGTAACATCTAGAGTAAAGTGAGTGAAATAAATTGATGAAGTTTTGAGGAAATGTGAGGAAACTATCTTTACATGGCGCAGTGTGACAGGGCAGTTCAAATGCAGCTGAGCACAAGGATTTTGGGAGGGGAGGAATGATGTTTATCATTAGAAATTAAATCTTAATTCTGGATTTCCGTGTAGTTCAGAAGCATCTTTCAGCCGATAAGCAAAGCAAGGCAGTTTTACCCTTGCAGAGAAGGTTGAGAATATACTTGCATTAGCTGTTGATAAAAGTTCATCTTTGCAAATAATAGATTTGTTCTGCTCTTTTAGTTTGAATATAGGGTAGTGAAGTGGAGCTGAGACTGCATAAAGGGCAGAGGCAAGTCTCAGGCTTAAGGTTGATCACATTTGTTTTTCAGACCATTCATATTTTTATCAGAATCCTGATGTTGATGGTTTGACAAATAACAGTGTAACAACATCTTGACAGTTAAGTCCTCTGCTTCTGGTTTGAGTTCTGGTTACTGTGCTATAGGGGTTTGTTCATGACATGTGCTAGCACTCATACCCTCGTGTTGTCCGTTTTGCCTCCTTAGTCTTTCAACACACTGCTCAGTTTTGTCCTTGTTGAAAAGTATAGACATTGCAAAGAACTGTCCATCAGGAGATGTATCTATGTTAGTACTGGGGAGATAAGGTGATCAAACTGCCCTTGTGCAATTTCTTGGTTAGCTGGCAGTTGTCAAGTCACAGATGAACTGTGGGTGGCCTCTTGACACAAGTTTCTTCAGATTTGCCAAAGTAAAGGTCACGTGGAGTATTAGGGAGGGAAAGGACAAATTGGCAGAAAACAAGATAGCAAGTTTCTCAGATAACTGGAACCATGTATTTAAATTTTAAATAGATTTGCAATCCTTACTAATCCTTTACCTTTTTTTAACAGCTATCCGTCAAGCTATTTCCAAAGCTTTGGTGGCTTACTATCAGAAATGTAAGTAATTTTGACTGTTGTATTAGCTTTAAGTGAAAACGTATGGCTTTTGGTAGTTTGATTGCAAAAAGTGTTAATATTGATGTTCCATGTGAAACTGCTTAAACTGATGATTTTTTTAAACAGATGTTGATGAAGCTTCCAAGAAAGAGATCAAGGATATTCTAATCCAGTATGATAGGACTCTACTGGTTGCAGATCCTCGCCGTTGCGAATCCAAGAAATTTGGAGGACCTGGTGCTCGTGCACGCTACCAGAAGTCTTACCGTTAAAATTGTTTTACTGTCATGAGAAGTCAATAAACATAAAGAATTTGATAATTTTTGTGTTGCTAAATTGTGTTTTTCTGTGTGGGTAAATAGATTTTTTTTTTCCTCCACTGTTAACTTGAAATTAATACACAAATTGATAGGTATTAAAGTAAAATCAGAGAACTGATAGCAGTTCTCTTTTATCCATTCATAATAAGTCTGGATAGGTAGGGTCTTGGGAATAAAGAAAACCTTTCTCATGTTGATCAGTGTGTGGTTATCGGAACATATAGGATATGATATCCTAGGTTTTACAGGTACATGAAGCAACATAGTGGCTCATGAAAGCAGAGTTCAATCTTCACATTTCTGGTACAAATTAACGTCAAAACCAAAGTAATTACCTGGGGCAGGGGACGGAGGTTTGTTAAGCTCTTGCATTACCAGATAGTACAAAGTTTTCTAGCTTGGTATGTCTAAATGTAGGAAACTTAAAATAACAAGCCCCATGTATTCGGTTCAAAAGTAGTCTTTAGTAAATGTGAAACAAGAATTTTGTGTTGCAAGATTGGGTCTGAATGATTCATCCTTCAAGCACATGTTCACACGGTACAAGCACAGGGATGTAGATGTGGTGATGAACATTAAGTAATTTTATTAAAAAAGGAAAATCTCTTTGCAAGTCAGAAAACTGCTTGTTATGAGTTGGGTGAGGCAATTTGAAGGCCTTAAAAAGGGGGGGAAAAAAGTAGAGTTGAAAATATGACAATTTTCAGAAATCTAGCTAGAGGATGTGTGTATGAAGTGTTGGTGAAGTTTCAGTTTCTCTTCCATTGATCCAGGGACAAAAAACCAGAGTTTTGAGTAGATATGGGATATACCAACAAGAGACTGTTGAAAAGGCTCATGGTCCTTTAGAAGAGTTGCAGGTAATGGAGTGAGGACTTGGATACAAGCTGACCCAACAGGTATGGCCACACCCCTGAGCTGTTTCCTGTTTAAAAACCAGTTTGGAGAGGAACTGAAAAAAACTGGAGACCAAGACACTCGGAGCCCAACTGCTGTATTGCTCTCTAAGCCTGGTAGTTGAGTTTTTGTGTCAATACTGAAATTGTCATAGGAACACCTTGTTACTTGAGATTTTTTTTTAATTGGGCTTTCTCAGCATGGTATTTCTCTCATTTACTTAATGGGAGGTTATTTCAGCATACTCAAGTCAACACAAAGTTAAACCAGCTTCCTTTGTGGGTTAGGTTGGGGAAGTGGAAAGAATAGTAAAATTCTGCCCTTTTGCTCTAGTTTGGGAAAACAGGTGCTTGTGGCTTTTTATAAATGTTATCATTTGTCATGATGTCTGCTTTTTTGGTAAAAAAGTATTAAAGGCATCCTTACTGAAGTGTAGTTATTCAAGAGTTAAACATGTAACTTGAACAAATGCCTTCTGAAAAGGAATTCTCCATCCATCTCCCATTTTAGCTGTCAGTGTCTGCCACAAAATAACTGCATTCCATGACCCGAATAGAAGTAGAATGCTCGTATTGAAGTGGAGGGGACTGTTGTATGTTCTATCACCAAGTTACACACAAGAATTTTTTGGTTTTACACTAAATAAATGAGATATTCTATTCCAGACTCAAGCTGTCTCTGGCAAGATGTGTGGTCTGCTTTTCTCAGTCCTCACTTTCTGCACTCTAAGCTTTTGGGCTGCTGAAAACTGCAATGCTCTGTCTTCTAGCCTGGCTTTCCAAGGAAAAGATGCTATGCAGACCTAACTTAGAATTTGATTGCTTGAATTCCTGTGAGTTTTGTGAGAACTGGCATCTTGATAGATGGTAATTAGCTTCAGCGGAGGAAAAATAAGCTTTTTAGTTGTTTGGCTCGTGTGATGACTGAAAAGCAGTGGTTCACTCATTGCTTAGGAAACATGTACTGGCCTGCCAGTTGGCACATCTGAGGCTAGTCCAAAACTGATTCTTGCCTAGCTGTTATATTAGTGGAATGGAGGAGAAAAGATATGATGCAAAGTTGCAGTGTGTGAAAATCAGGGAGGCAGGGGGAGATGCAATACCGGATGCCAGTAACCTTCAGGGTGGATTTCACAGTTAGAAGAAACCTGATGGATCCATTTTTCTGCCCACAGAACAGGTTGAACAATTGTGGATTTTTGTTTTGCTGTTCTTTTAAAGAAAGGCTGAAAATAAAACTTGCATTGCTACTAATATATCCAGAGATGATATCTGCATGTCATTTCTTCAACCAGAAGACTCTTAGCATAATACAAATGCTTTCTGAACTGAACTCTGATCCCATAAAAATGCCCCGTTAATCGTGTACAGTGATATCATTCCTATACACTTGCTTTCTAAATGAGAAATGTTTGTGGAATTAGGCTGCTGTCTGCCTGGGTGGCTGAACATTTTTATCCTAAGAGGTTTCTTACTGATCACCCACTAGAGGGCTTAACTTCATTGAGGAAACAGAACCACTGTGAAATTTGAAGGTGTAAGGAGGAAACCTGTTTGATCTTCAAACCCTTAGTGAAGATCTTGAGCAGCTGTGGACGTGATTCTCGGGGGAAAAAAAAGAAATGTTCCTGACCTCCTATCATCCAGCTCTTTCATTAGTTTCACCAATGCTAATCCTTAGGAAGATCAGGTGTGCACAATAAAATGTGGTCTCAATTGAATTCTTCATTGAAAATACCAAGTTTTGTTAACGACAGTGGATCCAGTTCAAAACCAGGGCAAGCTTATGTCCATGGCATGGAAGGCAGTTATTTTTTCACCCACTGTTAATAATCTTGATAAACAGTGTGACCTGTATATAAATTTAAGTCCTCTCAAATGTCATGTTGGAAAATTTGGAGAAAATTAATTTTGTCTGTAATATACAAATATATAAATACTGAAATGTTTAAATTTTATTTTTAAAGAGAAATCTGTAACTTAAAGATGTAACACTAGCATTTTTAAAGTGAGGACAAGTGTGTTCTGTCTTGTGCTTGTCTCCTTCCAAAAGAGATTATTTTCTAATGCCTCTTTTCTGTTCAGATTTTTCGGAAGCGCCAATCTGTGAGTATTCTAATACTTGTGTAGATAATCTGTGTTGTTGCCTTGATACAATTTGATTCAATTTTTTTCATCTCTTTCTTATTATAGTAGTCTGAGTTACAGTTCAGTGTACTTGACTGAATAATTCTTTTTCCTTAGCTGACATCCTTAATGTGCTTTTTCCTACCCTACCTTGGGCAGAGATGTCCAAACCTAATGAAGCCTATTGTTCTAACTCTTAAAAAGTTCCTTTGCAGCTGATGAGGCTTGGCCTACTTTTTAAATATTAGAATTTAAGCAAATGTGAAATACTAACCAAATATTCACTCAACTCTGCTATAGAAAAATTGAAAAAAAAAGTCCATTTTGGATAGTTTCTGTTAAACCAAAATAGTTCATTTCTATTAACATTATATTAATGGAAATATTTATTTGTGAAATTACATATGAAGCATGGTGGGAAATGCAGTCTTGAGGAAAGGAGGAATCCCAGATCAGATTTCTCAGAGGAGCTTGGAACAGTTTTGAAACCAGACTTGAAAGTGAGATAACATGGAGGCTGGTAATGGAAATTTGAAGATCTAATGCTTGATTTCATCTTGAGAGCAACCTTCAGTGAAAGTATATTTCCTCTAAGTTCCCACATAAGAGTTAAAAGAGTGACTATATCAGTGAGTCAGTTTGGCTTAGGAACTCACTTCTTTTGCTTCTGTTTGCAGTCTGGAGTGGTTTTGGACCACATGGAGCAGATACAACTAAGCTGGGAGATGCAGTCTGGCTGCACACAAGCAGCTGATCCGTGGGACCAGGCCATAGCCAGTCAAAAGTAAAAACGAAACAAAAAACCCTCTGGAAGCACAATTATTGGAATGTCAGCTTCTCAGATCCAACAGTTTGCAATAAGTATCCTTGTGCCACCAGTGGTCCCAAACTTGCACAAGTACTCTTGGCTGCCATGTGGATACAGGGTTTTGTCCTTGTCTGTGGTTGGAGAGGCTGAGTGTTTTCATTTGCTTTCTGTTCTTGTCCAGCTGGGGAGCAGGAAAGAGAAAAGTCTAGAAAAATGATGAAGAATGTTTTACCTGAGAGAGGTCATCAACTTCTAAATTTTATTTGGGTCCAAATACACCCTCAGAGGGTCTCACAAAGCACATCCTACGAAGAGCAGAGGGCTAGGCAAAAGACAGGCTTTGCAAAATAAAATAAGCAGTAGCAATTTCAAGTAGCATTATGTGTGTCTTTAAAACTGTTCTTTTTAATGATTCTGTTTACAGTAAATCAGTATTTATTTTTAAAATTTAAAATTATGATAAAGCAGGTAAAAGTCTTTAAAACATAATTTTTAATTTTGGTTAAATTATGTTTTTATATTTTAATGAAAATTAGAAATGAAACCCATTGGTGTATTGAATTCTTTCTCCTTTTTGCTAATATAAAGTTTTAATAATGTTTTATTAAAAATTAAATATAATTATCCTCTGAGGAACCTTCTTTTATGATATAAGCAAACTATACACAGAAATACATCTAAAATATTCTTAAAAATCCAAGTGTATTATTTAATAGAAGTTCACCTCTCCCCTTTGAGGACAGATAAGAAACGTTAATATGTTAATTTCTAAAACCATCTGGTTATACTTTATATGTATACTTTAAATGATACTTAGTATCATTTCAGGGTCTTGCAAAAATATTTTGCTATACTAAGCGGTAAAGAGCAGCACTCATCTCAAGCCTCAAAGCACACAAAGGTGTGTGATGACTGAAAGATCTCTCAAACCACCATGACATGGCAACATTTGTGTGTCATTGTCTGCTATGGTATAAAGGGCCGATTCAATTCAACAGAGGAGTAATACTTGCAGGTCTGGTGCAAGCGTAACTAATACAGACCCTGCTGAGCAGTTACCATGCATTACTAATGAGGGACATGCAGCCAGGAAGTTGTATGCCACACTCAGCTCCTGAAGCTGTATGTAGCTACCAAGCTTGATGTCTCCTTTTATTTTCCTTTTTTTTGTGTTGCATTGTTTTAAATAATACATTCAATTAACTAATTTTT
Organism: Chiroxiphia lanceolata; assembly: GCF_009829145.1. Lineage (NCBI taxonomy): Eukaryota > Metazoa > Chordata > Aves > Passeriformes > Pipridae > Chiroxiphia > Chiroxiphia lanceolata. The sequence continues at coordinate 40,257,245 of NC_045641.1, forward strand.
AAAGGATTTAAACACACTGTAGAAATACATTGTTCTAAGATGTCATGTAATCAAAGCCATTAATTCGGATAAATTCCCTATTCCTAACTTATACTGAAATGAACATTGTAGGAAAGCTCAGTTTAATGATACCATGGAGTATATTCTTGCTTCATTCACTGCTGTCCTCTTTGCAAGGTAAGAATTTTATTCCATTTCTTTTAACTTTTACAAAGATTTCTCTAAGTATTTTTCTATCATTATATTTTTTGACCTTGCTGAAATTTACAAATGCAACTTAAACAAATATATATCACCATTCTCTCTCTCAGGTGTAGAAACTAAAATATAACTTATTTTTTAAGATACGTTTTTATATGTCTGAATTTGTTGCAAAACAATTACTTATGAACAAAATCTAAGTTTCTTGTATTTCTTGCTATTTTTGTCAGATGAATAAGCATTTTCAATGGGATATGATTTTGTCTGAACAGACTGCACCTGCAGTTTAAAATTTTTAGACTGATAGGGTAAATAATTGCTCTTCTAGTTACAGAAATGATGTTATTTTCTATGTAGTGCAACTGGATCTTGCAGATAGTTTTCATGCAGCAATTATAAAGATTTCTAAGGCAATAAGAGAAATTGTTTTGTTGTTTTGTGCACTTTTTGTTTGTTTATTTGTTTCCTTTGTTTAAGCATGGACTAATTTAAAATTATTTACAATTGAATCTTACAAGTAACACTCAGAAAATTATTATAACCCTAGAAGTTTGATTCCGAAGAGCTCTGAGCACCTCTTGTATTTTATCTGAGCCTTTGTTCTGAGCCTTTGAAGAACTACAAACTCTTTTCCCTCTTTCATGGGAGCATGTACCAGAACTGAGACCATGAAAACTTGCAGGTGAATAATGCTTGAGAGAATCAAGTCCTCAGGAAGGAAAACATGTAATGCTGCATTCCTTGGAAACTGAAAAATTTTGTGCAAAGATGCTCTGTAAAACTCAGGATCATTGAAAACCAAAATTCAGTAGTGTTGTTTCAAACTTCACATTGCTTGCCAAGGACGGAGTAATGCTGTAGGAAAAAAATGTTTAACTTGATGACTTTTTAATCTGCAGGATCTTATTGCAAGCTTTCTCCTTTGAGAAGAACTTTGAGGTAAGGTTTTGTTCCTTATTTGTCAAGTCCTACTAATAGAACAAGAATGAGTAAGTGTGACACAGTGCAAGTTAGAAAGTAAAATATAGCCTTGAATTCAAGATGTAAAATGTCATCTACATGTAGGTTGGATGTAGAACACACTTTCAGAATGTTTACAACTCTTTTCAAAGTATTTACATAATGGGCACAGGTCCTTCATTTGAAAAATGGAGTTCCTTATGAAAAATGATACTTCTATGGTCTTGAGAATGCTTAGAGGAATAATGGAATGAAACCAGCATGAGATCATGATTTCATGACTGGAAAAATACATTAAATGAGTATCCTTCTACAGTCTTAATTGCATGATAAAATCGTAGTTGCTATTTGAAGCACAAAGAATTAAGTGCTGTATAACCTTAAAATAAACATTTTCAATTCAAATCTTCATGTAGAAGCTGAAATCCAAACAAAACCCAAACTAGGGAATGTTCCTGATCCCATTGAATTAAATGGGAACTATGCCATCCATTTCAATGGAAGCATCCAGTTGGACGTAGCTTCAAATGTCTAATGACCTCTAATACATCTAGCGAACACACATGCACATCTTGGAGTATTGATAGAACTAAGCGTGTTTTATAGTTTGATGCCCTTGTTTTGAAACTTAATCACAAATTTAAATTGGCTCCAGCTGGAGAGTCATCTCTTGCTATTACAAGTACCATCACAGTATATTCAAGCAACACTCAGGGGAACTTACAGCCACTCACACATAGCATCAACTAAATATGAAGTGGCTTTACAGTTTTGTATCCTGTTGTGTAAGCCTGTTTTGCCTATTTACGTTTCCCCACAGGCTCCAGGTACCTCCCTGTCCGAGCAGAGATCAGAGTGCTGCCCAATTCAGTAAAATGAGACAATGACAAAAAAAAAAAAAGAAAAAAATAATCACCTTTTTAAATGTTAACCCAAGAAAGACCTCTTTGATAAAGTTATGGTAATCAGAGAGAAACACTTCTCTCAAGGGAGTTGCTTATTCAGGTTGCTCCAGGGACCTTTGATAATACAAGATCCTTTTTGTTTTCTTCCAGAAATGAGTTTAATGCAACTCGACAGAAAAGAGATCTTGTAACAGCCGAGGTAGGTTATACCTCCAAAAGTAGGAGGGAGGGAAAACCCTCCTCCCTTTTCTGCTCTGGACCTTTGCCATCCTTACAAATGAGCCTTTGTGGGGAGAAGGGCTGCGGTAACAGGAGGACAGTGAGGACAGGAGCAGCTAGTCCCCATCTGCCCAGCCCCGACTGACCCAGGGCCTCATGCCTTCATTCACTCTCAGCAGAGCACCCGGTGGGCAACCTTCCCTGATGAGCTGACTGACGCACACCATGGGAAATAAACCCACCATGTCTCTCTCTGTCTTTTGTGAGGGTGAACAGAATGTCCTGGAAAGCCGTTTGTGTTTGGTGAGAGGCACAATGGCAGCGCCGCTGGCAAGGCTCCCTCACGCACGTGGTCAATGGTGGCTCCAGCGCAGCCCTGGTTCCTATTGCCCCGGCCCCCTGATGCCTCAGTGTTGCAGCTCAGCAATGCTGCTCTGAAATTTAATAGTAAACGGAGAAATCTCATTCCCCCACTGGTACACACTTGGGTTATGGACCCCAGCCAAGGGTTATAACCCCGTTTGACGGGGTAGGCAGGAAGCTGTAGAGTGTCTCTCCTCAGGGTCTTTGCGAGGAGCCTGCAGCTGAACCAGGGCTGATTTACTCCAAGTCCCTTTGAGATCTATGTGCCCCTGACTGAGTCAGAAGGCAGTGGGTGTGAAATGCTGTGCTGAAATCAACCGAGCCTCTGAGACAAGCGGACTCGTGGTATCTTTGGAGGGGACCTCAGCATGGAAGTGCTGTTGCACCAAGGACGCTTTACTGCCCCAAAATAACACAAAGGCCAAAAACCACTTTCCTGAGGCAGGCAGTTTAGAGTAGCTATCATGGAAAATGAAAGCTTGTGCAGGGAGGGAAGGGACACCTTCCAGCTAGCAACGGGCCATGGGAACCAGGAATAGTTTTGGTAGGGGGGCCTTCCAGGTGATGATTTGATGAAATCTATTTCAAGTTGATTTTAGACAGATCATGCTACTTGGATACATCCCACTAAGCATTTCCATTTGGAAAAAGGAAGTCTTTATGTCACTGTAAGAGGCATTAGTAAGACTTAACCTAACATGTTCCTTGCATGACACCGTTGACATTCAGATCCATCAGTTCAAATTCCAGAAGTGGAGAATGGCTGGTGTCAAGAGGGAAGAAAGAAATTAGCCTATAAGCAAAGATTAAAACAATTTTTGTACTTAGTTGTGCAGCCGAAGGCTGGTGCTTACGTCTGTGTGGAGCACAGAAGGGTCACTGTTTTTCTCACAGATTATCAAATAGGAAATAAGTAAAAAACAGAGGAAAGAGTAGCTATTTAAGCAAAAGGGCCCAGATTTATAAAAGAAGGGATTTAAACTGGCCATGAATAAATGTAAATGGGAAATATGTAGCTACTCATCACTTCACCCTGCTAAACTTTTCAGTCAGACTAGTTGGGGGCAAAAGCCCCAGATTACTTTCAACCTGGAATAAGATCAGTTCTTGAGGATCAGCTCTTGGAAGGAACAATGTGATGTGACAAGCTGCAGTAGCAGGGTGCTTGGTCAGATTCAGGGCTTCCTCATAGTCTGATACTCCCTTGTTCCTAAACAGGAAGCAGCTCAGGCAGATCCACTTTCTCTTTTGTTTGGGATGAACCAAAATGCAATTCCAAAGGTCCTCAAGGAGGACATGAAGTCCATTGCAGCTAGAGTGGCCACAGTGGGATGATCAGGGTGCAGCACAGAGCATGAGTCAAGGGAGAGGATGAAATAAGGGATGTCATATCTTCAAGCTCACCAGCTACGGGTATTTGACTGAAGTGAAAACGGCAGATTGTTCTCTGTCTCCTCAGTTTTCCTTCCATATGTAAATGCAAAACTTCCCAGGTGGAGCCCCAGTGGTTCACTGGAACTGGAGGGCATGAGGGAAAGCAAGCAGTGATCTCACAGCACAGCTGTGTCCATTCCCATCCCCTCAAAACCTGTGCTTCTCCTCCGAAGCCTGCCAATCCCTCCTGCAGCACCCATGACTCTACCTTGCTGGCTGAGATGCAAATTGCTGTTCTGTATTAAAAGTCCCAACCCAGTGTTTGGGTGCAAGGCCTCAGGCTCTTATCAGCTCATTTGTAAACCACAAACACCCTGATTTTGCTTTTATGTTTCTCTGACAGGTTCAAGCTGCGTCTTTGTTGCATCTTCGTGGGACCCAGATGCAGAGTCCACCAGGAGGTGAGGGCTGTGCTCCTCACCCGTGGGAGGAGAGAGTCCTGAAAATACTGCCTTCCTACCAGTTTCCCTGTGTTACCATGGGCTGTGGAACCCTTCTTCCTTATGTCCCCTACAAAACCCTGCCCTGTCTCATTTTCTCATGTTATCCATGTTAAATTAAGAAAAATTCCTATTAAAATTGTACTTTCAAAATAAGGCCTTACAACCAAATCTGAACAGCCAACTAAGCCAATACTTTGATATTGGTTTGTTGTTTTTTTTTTTTTTAAATTTAGGTCTGTTGCAATTTTTCTTTTCTGCCACTTTTTTTCTGGCCTTGGCAGAGAATGTAGGTATGTCAGAGAGACAAGTAACTGGTTGTGCAAAGGGACAGGGGTACTCAGGCAATGAACACACATCTGCTCCTGGAGAGTCTTAAGCATTGTACAACCATGTAAAGGAGGCCCAGGTGACAGAAGTTGTTTTACAGTACAGTTCATTATATTCAACTTGGGTTGGAATTTTGGTATCCTTCTTGGAAAATGCCTGGGCAGGTCCTTTCTGTTGCATTTTTCTATGTGAAAGGATATATGCAATTTTGCAACTCACAATTCTAACAACAGCAAAGAAGTTTTCCACATTGGTGCTGTTCTAGAAGCAATATTTTCTGCTTTGTCAGTATTTTCAGAGTATCTGTGTATATTTGGAAATCAATTCTTTAATGAAAAAAATTCAAAACTGAGCATGCAAAGGAATTTTCACAATGAAGGATGATGTTCATAATAATTGGTAGCTTCTGTGTACCTTTAATGTAAAGGTCCCATTTTGTTCCCATTCCAGATCACTAGCAGCTTTACTTCCTGCTTTTTGCGATGCTTTTTTAATCTCCATCAGCAACACTGAAAGCTTTTGTATGTAGGGTTTTAATCCTACTCCAAGAAGGAAAACAGCTATCTGCAAAACCTGAGGAAGTTTTGCTTTGGGACTACTTTTCTTCTCCACTTTTGGGGAATTATGATTTAGACCCCCCTCAATGAATGATTAGTAAATGACAGGGAGGTCTTAGCTTTCAAACACACTATAAAACCCTTTAATGTAACTGCTTTTGGAAACAATTACTAATTATAAAACAAGCCATTCCCATGGAATCTAAAGTCTCTGACTCCGGTCACCTCTTAAGCAGAAAAAACCTTTTAACTGACTTTTTTTAGCATGTGGAGAAGGTTGTTTATGACTGGTAAATTATGTATTCTGGACTAATCATAAACTGAATGTACCCTTTGCTGTAATGCTTAGGAGGGAGGAGCTGAACATATGTATAAATTATGCTGAATTTAGTCAATTAGAATAATCTGTGTCCTGCATATTTTGAGATCAGCAGGACTGGGGTTTGATTTCTTTACATGGGAACTTGACCTTTTGTTTGCTGGGAGGAGGCTGACCTTTTGCTCCTTTGTTAGTTTACAAGTCTCAAACCAAAAGAGAGAGAACCTTGTTTCTCTTTTAACCAAGGAACCCAAAGGATAAAATTAAGTAAATGTTAAAAAATGGAGATTGTTGTTTGTTAATTTTCTCAGCTAATATAGCTGCTTGTGATTTAACAATAAACAGATTTAATGGGGATCTTGCAGCCTGTTTGCAAAATACTGTATCTACTATCGGCATGTCGGATCACTCTCGAGGAAAAAAGGCAACGCAGAAAGAACCGTGTCTTGCAGATTACACCATCTAAGGAGTCTTTCTGCTGTGCCTTTTGCAATTGGATATGTCTGTCACGAATTGGCCTCATAAGCCACCAGCGTGCCTGTAGCAAATGTGGATAGTGCCTTCCCAAATCTTTGTTCACGAAGCCTAGCCATGAGTGAGTGAGTGAGTGTATCTACTAAAAGGCTCCTATGCCTGCTTACAGGTTCATGTCCTCAGGAGTGCCTTAATGGAGCAGCCTGCACAGAGGCGGGTGATTGTGACTGTCAGTTATTTCAGGCTCAAGGAAACAGGTGCCAAATTGGTAAGTTTTGGGCCAAAGGGTTTAGTTTCAGCTTCAAGGGAGATGCAGGTTTTGAAAACAATACTGTTAGCAGCATATTTGTGATTCCTCTGTGGTAAGACTGTCATTCGACAAGTAGCTAGGAGTGTTAGGGATGTATAGAGAGCAGGAATGCCTATATTTTAGCACTTGGGCTGAAACAATGCAGATACCATAATAGACAGATCACTGTCTAGTGCATCCATAGCCAAACAGATTTTTTATAGTTAGCTGAACAACCAAAAAGCCACTGCCTTTTTTCTAACAGTGAGTTACTGCAAATAAAATTACCAACTATTTCAGTGCACTAGTTTCTGTAATTTGCTGTTTGTAGGGATCGACAAGAATTGTCTTCCAGGATTGGGAGGATATCGAAATCCCTGGCCTCTATTTGTAATTAAAATGTCTCCACTGAAGCAAATAAAAAAACTTAATGATGGTTGCACATGGTTAAAACTACAGACTAAATATTAAGAAAAAGTACTGACTTCATTTAAAGTTGAAGAAATAAGTTTATCTTTTGTACTTGCTATGTATTTCCTTTTAAGCTCTTATTTCCTTTCCGAGCTCCTACTTTCATAGATGCCTGTGACACCTGTCAATTTTTTATGACAGTGCTTGTTGTAAACTCATTGTGCTCTCTCCAGTACCTAACACTGGTAAGGACCGAGATGGGATTTGCAAGTCGTGGGGACAGTACCATTTTGAAACATTTGATGGCATCTACTACTACTTCCCAGGAAATTGCTCCTATATTTTTGCAAAAGATTGCAGTACTCCAGAACCACAGTACACTGTTTGGGTAAGTATGTGAACATACACTAGAAATAAGTATGTAAGTAAATATAGAAGTAAATGAGTAAGTAAAATAAGTAGAGAGACAGCAAATGTACCAAACTGCTCATTGCTTACTTAGACATAAAATTATTTTCTGGAAATGTTTAAACATATGTACAGTAACTCAAAATACTAGTGAAATTATAATCAACAGAGTCAGGATATTAAAAATAGTATTTCTTACTCCTCTTGTCCTTAATGAGATTTTTGATCTCTCCCTTCTTGGAGATACCATGAATCTCAAAGCAAACCTTGGAAACTTTAATGAACTGAAGCTATCAGATAATAAGCAAAACTGATTTGCTGAGTAAAGTGCAAACAGCTATCACTTGCCAGGCACCTGAGCATACTGGGCCCCAATTCACAGCCTCTGACACGCTGTGAGGATCTGCCTTCCTGACCGATGGGATTTGCTCTCCCATCCTGTCCCCTCTGGGGATTTGCATTCTAATTTTGGATTACCTCTAAGTCATGCCAAGAAGATTAACAGCTCAAAAACCTTCATCTTGACCTATGTATGGAAGGCACTCTTTTTAGTAATTTCTTCAAGTTGCTGGGTATCTGTGGTTAATGACTTTGGATCAGGGAGAGTTCAAACCTATACCCTGTTTGAAGAAAGATGCCCTGTTTGTCAGGCTGTTAGTTACTGTGGGGAGAGCATACAAGCTCATTATATTACTTCATACACAATGGTTGGAATTTAGTGCTGACTCAAACCAATCCCCTTGCTCACTATGCTATAAATGTATAATGGGGAGAAGCACACTTCAGAAAAGTCTACCTTTCTCCATTAGCGGGGCTGGAAAGCCAGTGTAAAATGGATTTTAACAGATCCATGTAAATTAGATACCTGCAGTAATCTATGGGAGCACTCCAAAATCTCAAAATATCCTGAGTGGTTCAGGAAGGCATGTTGTAGTTCAGTTGGTACGAGTCTCAGCTGGCAGGGAGAGTGCTGGTATTATGCTGAAGTTTTGTACTGGTTTGTAGTCCTGTCTTACAGACCAGACCTCTAGAAACAGAGCAAGAGGGGTGTTTGCAAATAAGGAACTCCTACTTTGGCAGCTATAAGCTAGCTCACTACAGTGTCCCTGAAGTTCATTAGCGTAAAATACCAATTTCATCCAGTATTTTAATCACTGTCATATTATGCTTTGTGCTATTAAATGGTTGCTGTATTTCTCAGTAGTATTGGCTAGCATGAACTCCTGGTTTTGCATATCTTTGTAATTGTGACTTTTTAATATTCTAGGTATTTATTTGTAAAGCTCTTTCAGTAACTGGAGCATAGAAATGTAAAATATCATATGTGAATTTATGAAAAATGCTGTGAAATTATTGAGAACAAACAGTTATTCTTATTGTATGCATATTTTTCCCATCTAAGGTTCATAACAGTCCCCACTGTTATGGTTCTGTATATACTTGTCAGAGGTCCATCAGCTTATTTTTTTCAAACCAGGAAGAAATAATTATTTCAGGCCATGAAGTAAGAAAAAATGGAATCAGGTAAGTGTTCTAATGGTGGGGTTTAGTATTTTATTGCAAAAAGATGATGTAGAGTTAGAGAAATTGATGCTTTTTACACCATCCAGATAAAATAATTCGATCTATGTCTGTATTGATCCTTTGCTGTTCTATATCGGGGCTGACAGAGCTCTAGTGTGAGCAGATGTAACAGTACTGATGTAGTACCTGAGAGAGAATAGAACACACTCCACGCATTAACCCTATGTTCAGCTTCTCAGCTGTAACCTAACAATTATTCATTACTGCTTTGTACAGGTAAAGTCTGTGTCAGGCAGCTCTAGCTAATCCTTGGTGCATCCTGATACCATTTTGAGCAAGACAGTCATTGTTCATTCTTGGTAGCTATAGCTAGTACAAGACATGATCTTCTTCCAGATGAGTCTGAGTTGGTTAAAACAAAGATTCTAAGCCCCTTTGAGGCCCAAACTTCACAAAACTTCTCTGAGGTACATCAACCCCCAAAATTTACCTTTTCTTTTTCTTTTTTTTTTTTTTAAGTAAGTAAAAAGATGAGCTCAAGGCTATCAGAAGTTTATTTTACTAGTTGATAAATTACAGAAAATTCAGAGAGTTAAGGTGTTTTTGTGTATATTAGTGTCTGAAACTGATAACTGTTCAACCCAACAACAAACAACTTTGGAAGACTAGCATTAGATCTGTGCTTATTATTGTCCAGTGGTCTTTGATCAAGGGAGGAAGAGATACAACATTTTTGGCAATAGTATTTTCTGTACTGTAAGTTTCTCCATTTGCAGATGTCTAACCCAGTGATGACCTGGTGCCCAGAAGGTCATAACATCAAACAGCTCCTTGCCCAATGCAGCATGCTCGTGAAGTCAAGTATTCCTCAGTGTGCTGAACTGGGCTTTGAAAGTGAAGATTCACTATTCTTTCAGGCTTATAATTGGTACAACTAATAGGTGTATACAACAGAAAAGCATTCATTTTTGATGGCTGATATAGAGAAGTAAACAGAAGAAAAGATAATAAAAACATGATGAAGAATTGAATGGAGTGACTGCATACACCAGGGAAAAAGGGTTTAGTGAGTTAGATGGTGATGTTTTATGTGGTATTTTTCTAGCAAGAACCTCATCTCATCTGAGATCTTTGAAGCAGACAATTTTTTTCCAGATTAATGTTGCCTCAGACAGTTGGAAATGCTTTTCTTGAGAGACTGGCTGACTATATTCTGGTGAAGACTACCTTTGGTTTTTCTCTTGCTTGGGATGGAAACTCTGGTATTTATATTAAGCTGACAGAAGATCATAAGAGAAAACCTTGTGGCCTTTGTGGAAATTTTAATGGCAATAAATATGATGACCTGATACTGCAAAATAGTAAGTAAATAGCTTACCGTTAACTTGCGTGAACAACTTCTATGTTAACTTTAAATATAATGTTGTTTAAATATAATGGTGTAAAAAGGCAGAGTCCTCTTTCAGTTATTTCAGTAAAATAGTGTATCTACTCTACTTTTGCTTCTCCTTATCATTCAAAATTCAAATGGAAAAGGTTCTAGTTCAAAAAATTATCTATATGTGCATTTAAGTGTTTTCTTGCTCAACAAAGCACTTGGGCTATGTTTATCTTAGCTGATGAAAGTGCCTTCAAATAATAAATAAATAAACAAATGTCTGTGGTTTTGTCTGTGTTTAAAGATGAAGGGAAAAGCACCATCTCAAGTCATTCTTTTATATCAACATCATAAAAATACTAGTTGAAATCTGTAAATTTCTGAACTGTTGCCAGGGAGTTCCTTGTGTCTCCTTGTTGGTATGGTGTCCTATGGTCCTCCAACTATACTGTAGAATGAGGAGCTGCCCAATGCTGTGTCTGAGGCAGAGATGAGTTAAACTTGTATTCTGCAGTCCATGTAGGGAATACTCCATAGGGACTTTTTTCCTACTTGCAACTAATATGAGAAAAAAGAAAAAGAACAAGTTTGAGAATATGACTAATATTTTTCTCAGTCTCTTATAAAAACAAGATAGGACTATTTTACTGTTACCATTCACTGCAAGGAGAACCTAGTCCCAAGGCTCTCCTTGTTCTTAAGTCTCAAATGTTGTCTCATTAACTTTTTTCACCATTTTTTATGGTTGATAGTGGAGCTTTTTAATTTTCTTAGCGAAGGAAGACTCAGTGTACATACCTTGCATAATCTTTAAAAATCTGCCCAGTATAAATTTCTCATACTTCTTCTTCAATGAGAGCAATAAGTTTTGTGCATTCACTTCTGCACACCAGACTATGGTATGTTTAATAACCAGTTTAAACTGGTGATGTTTAATAATAGAGAAAAATGGTATTTGGTGGAATTAATGAATTCACATGATCTCTAAAAAATAGTGATTTCAGGACCTTTAAATATATTATCTGTTGTAAAAGACTTGCAGTTCTTACCTTACTTCATTTTCAGAGCTACATTTCTCTGCCATCATCATTCCTTCTTGCTTTTTTCTTTATCAGATATGATAGCATTATTGTAACGTACAATTGAGAGCCACATGAATCATGTTAACCTTGAGCCAGTTGTATCACATGGTGCCTTGCCTCTGCAAATACAAAGCATGAAGTCCTGAGATCTTCAAAAGAATATGTTGCTAATTCAAATTACTTCCAAGCTACAACATTTTTCTAAGAGTTTCCAAATCTTATCAATCATTTGATATGATGATTTATCTCTTCCAGGTAAACTACTTCCCCCAGTAGTATAAAGGAAGCTCTTACATCTATCCTGAGTCTTCCAGAGTCCAAATGCTCTTTATATGTAATGCTCAAATAAATAAGTTGCTGAGAGGCACGTAATGCTCCATTTCAAAGCACAGTTTAAAAACAAACTCCTTTTCTGTTTCGTTATCTTAATTTTTAGTGCCATCTGTGTACAGAATTGTTTCAAGGACCATGATTTTATTTTGTGGTATTTCTTGAAGATTTAGAAGTTTTTTTCAAGCCATGTTAAAATGTAAATAAAATAATTTTAATGTGTTTGTAGAAGCAGAGCTATGTCAATAAATTTACCTCTAGGTCAAACTCCAGCTTTTTATGTTTGGGAAGGGTTTTCTGTGTAAAGAACTACTCTGACAGAGAGGGAGAAATATTTTAAGGCTCTCTGACTCTTAAGTAAAACAGCTGGTTAGGATCTTATTTTTGTTTATTTGTGGAGATCTAAGTATACATATCCGATTAGTATGTTTTGTGGCTTTCCACACTGCAGTGTCCAACTTTGTACTTCTTGTGCTAGAAGTACAGTTAGTAGTACAGCTCTGTGAAAAAAACCCTCTAGCTGATTTCATTTCATTATCCTATCTCCTAACCATTCATAGACGTAGATAACCATAGCATAGATACTAATTATTATAAGGTTCTTCAAGGTAGAGGCAATATACCCTTTTTAACATAATAAAGAATGTAGAGAAAATGCAATATTTAGTTCTTGCTGCAAATATATGGGAAATTTGGGTCTGTTTCTTTACTGCCAACCTTCTCGTATGTCCATGTATCTTAACCTGTTGCCATGACTTCTAGTCATGCATCTTGTTTATTAGTTCTCCCAAGCTTATGCTGTGAGGAGGGCTGGGCGTGTTGTGGTATGTTTGTTGTAGGGCTTTTCTGCAACAAGGGAAAAGGAGGGAGATAATAGCACTAACTGACCTCTGTGAAACATGATGAAAGCCTCAAATGTTTCAAAGAAATGTATTTTTTCTTAAGTATTCAATGCATTACACTTGTATATTTGTTATAGAAGTTATATTTGTTATAAAATGTAATCTGAAATAAAAAAAGAAAAATAACATTTTTCTTCACCATTCATACTCTGAAAACATTTGTAATTGAGATTATGAACACATTGAAAAATGATTAGAAATTTCAAAGTCATCTTTTGTATTTGTGTAGACAATTTCTTTTTCATTGTTGTTCTCCCAATGTTTTCATGCAGTAGGTGATTATACAGAAGACATTGCTGAATTTGCAAATAGTTGGGCTGTGCAATCTTCAGGTGATGTAGCTTGTGTACCTACTGCCTCAGATTTTTTCAGCCCTTGCTCAGCTAATGGAGAATCCACTGAGGTAAATTAATCATGCTTTATACACATATACATACATATATATATATTCTTAATATTTGCTGCCTACTGATGGTACAAGAATCTAGCAATGTACACCATGTTGAAAAAAGTCTTAAATGCATTGAGGCTTTGAGAAAGGAAAGACACAGGTCAGGGCTATTGGTAGGGAGTTCTTCATATATTTAGCTTAAAAGTACAAAGGCTCAGATAGGATGTGCCAAGTGGCACCAGTCTGCTGGCAGAGCTCTTCATTACTACATTAAACTTGGGTTCAGTTTCCAGTCCTGGCATCTTGCACCTCATTATTTTGGGAATTGTGAAATACTGCAGAAAGAGCATGATCAGCTCCTGCACTGACACAAAGTGTTTCTTTTTCTCATTTCGCACTCTTTCATCCCAGATAGTTTAGGAGCAGCATGCCTAGGCAGAGAGGGCAAATTTTAAGAAGAGTAATAAAAGAGATAAAATAATAAATTGAGACTGCAAGATTCTCGAAGTTTAATGGGGATATAAAGGATCCTATATTAGGGAAACAAGGCTAAAGAGAATGATGCCTGTTCAGAAAGTATTGGCTAACTGTCGTTTACTGATTCTTCTTAATGCACAGGACATATTCCTCAAATGCCAAATATTCCTACAGTTTCCTTTTCTCAGCTGTCATGAAAGTATAGATCCGTATTCTTATATTGCAAGCTGTATGAATGATCTTTGCAGGTAAGGCTGGAGTTCTTGTGTATTTAATTTTGACATATGAAATGAATGCTCATGCTTTTGTGTGAGACCAGAATGGAACAACGCTGAGGCAGTTAAGAAGAACCAAGTTCAAAATGAAAGAGATGGGCTTTCTCAGGGGGTGATTTAGTGTGGAAACAAAGGGCACAGAACCAACCCGCCAAGGGATATTTTGATTGCTAAGGGCTTACAGGTATTCAAGGAAATACTAGACAAACAAATGGAAGATAAATCCATGGAGAATAACTAATGACAAAAGATGAACTGCTAATCACAAAAACCCTGAAACCTGTATCTGAAGGGCCCAAACCAAAAATACATGATGATACCACTGAGAAATAACAATAATACTGGAGGAACTGGACCATCTGTCTGATGCAGTTGGACTGTTTTTTATGAGTAATTACTATGGTTCAAACAAGTAGAATTTTAACAAAATGGTTTTACATATGTAAATTCAGAGTTGTCAAAAGAAATTCAGCTCTCATTTGCTTTGGTGGGAGTCACACCCCCTCAGCTGCTGGCATTGTATGCAACCTGTTATTTTTCCCTTAGCTCTCCAGACTTCTGATTAGGTTTTATCATTCAAGTTAAATTTGTAGTCCAGTAATTGTATAGATAACTGAGCAGTGTACCACTTCCTTTGTAGTAAGGTTTTCAAATTAAGAAGTAATTGTCATAAATAGCATGATTTTTACGAGATACTATTATGACCCTCTCAGAGTACTATCAATTTAATCAAAAACATACAGAAAGGATCTTGAGTCAAAACATAAAGATGTCTCAGTATAATCCATTACAACTTGTTAGTTCATTTTTGATGGATTCTGAGGTACCATAGAGTTAAGATGGAAGACTTTGTGTTTGTTGGCAAATATCCAAAGTGTCCTTCCTAATGTTAATGATCTGTGCATTTATTTCATTTGGAGAAGAGCTGAGTTCCCTCTATATGGTCTCTTTGTAACTTGGGAGTTTACTGTGGCTTTTGAAGAATAATGAAAAGCAAATTTTCAGATTTCAAATAGGATATTGAATCAGTACAGTGATGTTAAGAGGGATTGGATTTTTTGTGAAAATGCTGCTGTGTGTTGATGTCAACTGCGTGGATGTTAAAAACCTTGAAGTTTCTGTGTCTCATTAATTTAGGCTTATTTTGTTTGTAAAAGAGACCTCTCTTCTTGTGGCTTTGCCAGTTTATGAAGTTTTTTGTGGGGCCGTAGTATATGCCAAGTATTCTTTCTACTAAGATCCATTTAATTGGATTAGATAAGGAGAGCTGGAGAGACTGATTACTGTAACAAAGAGTATAGTGCTGTTTGATTTGATAACAGATGTGATGAAAGCAGAATACAAATACAATATAACGTATTTGTAAGATCATTAATTTTGGAAGCGTGATCTTGTATGCTGAAAGGCAAACTCAGTTGATCTGTCTCAGTCATGCTTATAACAGAAATCCCCCACAGTAAGTGATGTGAGTTGTTGGACTTTCACAGTAACAAAAGGTTGGTGATATTTCACTGTATTGGACTTACATCTGAATACATTCTGAACTTATCTAAACATTAATGAATGTCTCTTTATCTGACCCTGGTAAAAGTGCACTGTAAGCTTCTTCTGTACAGACTAAGGCAGAGATATTGACTTTGCCCAAGGGTGTGTTGTAAATACCTGAGCCTGTCCACAGTATTCAGTGGATAATGCTTCTAGTTCTGAGCACTTCAGCACAAGGTCAGGAGTCCACCAACAGGGTTCTTCTCACCTAAGTTAACGATCTTAAAAGCAATTGGAAATCTGAAGTTCTTGGATCAGAATGTCTTTTGTCAGTGTAGGTCAGAGTTTCTACATCATGCAAGAGGGACAGAGCCTGACTTGGGGATCTTGAGACTGTTGAGTTGTCCATTGTCTTCAAGAAGAGGTCCTGTTTCTCTTTCATCATAAACAGTATTTTTAATTTTTTTTTTTGTTTTTGTAATAGATAGTGGTTTTGCTCATTGTGGTAATATTAAAATGAAACAAATTTTTGTGAGATCGAATGATAAAAAGCACAACAGTGTACTCAGTACAGCTCATTCCTTTTTATATTTTCAGTGTGCCATTATGACTGAGTGGTGTCAGCTATGTGTGAAATATCCCGTGCAATGTCCCATGGCAGAAATTTGTAGATGGGATTTGAGTTCCATGATTACTCTGTTATTTTATCATTTCAGAGTGGATGATGATGAAACGTACTGCAGGGCAGTGACAGAGTACGCTAGAGCATGCTCTCACGCTGGGTCCCCGGTGCGGGACTGGAGGGATGACTTTCCTGCCTGTAGTAAGACTCTTTAATAAAGCATACTATATGACTTTTGAGATATCACATGTATTAATTTAAAATAATTCCATCTTGCCAACATTTGTCACTATAGGACTGAGACCTGATACTGAAGTTGATCACCAGTTTCACTATTGCTGGCAAACAATGGAGTCAATGACTTGCTAGAAGAATACTTTAATTCCATTGTGATATGATTTAAGACCATACAAAATTCTTGTTTGTGCAGATTACTAGAAACGTCATGTGTGCTGATAATATTCTAGGACAAAGAACAAACATCTGTGGAGATCTGCTATTGCTCCTTGTCCCAGAAGACCTTTCAGCCTCTACTGGCCCTATAACAGAATTAATTTAGTTAATCCAGCTCCTTCTAGTTATCACCACCACCCATCAACTGCAGCTCAGCTATGCAACTGATGCACAGGGCTTTGAACGAGCTGAGATATGAGCACATATTCCTCTGTCACAGAAATTATAACTTATTTTGAAGGGGTGGTATAAGAATTTGGTAAAGAAAGGCTTAAATACTGTTGAGAGGTTCACCATAGATCATCGGTTAAAACCCCTCCAAAACATCCATTGTACTTTATCTCATTAACTACCTATACCAAAAGCACTGCACAACTGTTTCTTTGACAGAGGGGGGTTTTCCAGCATGGAAAGAAAAAATTGCACTAATGTCAATATACCATGGGGTTTTTTTCTAGCTGAGAAGTGTGAAGACAGCTTTGTTCACCGTGACTGTATCAGTTGTTGTCCACCAACCTGCACATTTGAAAAAGATTGTCTTGGCAGCAACTTGCACTGTTTAGATGGCTGTTACTGTCCAGATGGTAAATACTGTCAATGTTACATGAAAAAATACATGTAAAGCTAGTACCCAACATCATAATAAAGTCTGAATAGACCGTGCTTAAAATTGAATCCTGAAAATACGAATATTGTAAATTCTACCCTAGCTGTTATTACTGTCACTGTAATTCTTCCTTTTATTGCATGCTAAGCATTTCTCTAGAATAGAGGTATGTCAGCTTGCAATACCAGTTACAATCTGGAGCCATTACTAATGCTTCCTACAATAAGATGTTGCATAGATTTAGTCCACTTTATTTGAATTATTCCAAAATCTATAGAAATTTTGCTTAAACAGAATTTGTCTTGCTCCGTACAAGACATCAAACTTTCTGAGATCTGTACTCAACAAAAATTATTGACTAGACTATGAACAGTCCTATTTAGAAGGACTAAAGATAACGAGATTTCAGAATCTTTTTTGAGTCTGTACAGTTTTATGTGCTTAAAGCAGACATTTTTCATAAAGCAACGATTCACAGTGACAACTGCTTTTTAGAGAACTTTACTCTGAGCTCATCACTCTGAGCTCTCTGCACTCGCTGGCCAACTGTTTTTGCTGCTTCTTGTCTAAGGCTGGTGAGATCACCTTCTGGCAGATTTAAATGTCAGATGGGGGAAGAGCAGTGATCTGGAGTTTGTTAGTTTGTTTTTATCTCATTTATTCACTTCTCTCCCAATAGGTCTCATTATGGAAAATGGAACATGTATCTCTTTGTCGAATTGTCCTTGTACTTATCATGGAACTGCTTTCCCTGTAGGCTCAAAAATTGAACAAGAATGTAGCAACTGGTATGTGAAAGCCTTTGTGCTTCATCTCCCTGTGACTGCTGTCCATAGTTTAACATCATAGTCACATTTACGTTTTAAATAATAGTATCTTGTTTTACAGTCTGAGCCCTGTATATCACTAAAATAAGCAGGCTATTCTATGGAAAGTGGGAATTCAAGGCGTATTAACTCAAACTACTTCTTTTGCTAAAGATCAGAACACTGAAATTCTGTTTTGTGATTTTTCTTTTTAGTATTTGTGTTGGTGGCATTTGGAACTGCACTGATCACGATTGCCCAGGTATTTGTATTTCATTATTCTTTTCTCTCCTCACAACAAAAAGGATAAACTTTTCAGAAGACAACAGAACCAAATGTGATCCAAGGTTTGGGCTGCTACTTTAAGAAGGAAGATTAAGCAGATGGATATTGAGAGTAGCAGTGGGCCGACTGGAGGGAAGCCTGACCATACTTATCCTACTTTTTCCCACTTGCAGCCCTACCTCAGTGTGCTACATCCACTTCTTGTTTTCTATCTCCTGTTTATGCTCAATGTTCTTTGTCACAGGTGGTATATTTCTACTGCATGTGTAGTACCTAGGCCAGGTATAAGGGTCTCCTCACTTCTAGGTGCAACTTTAATGCAAGTAATAAGAAAACTATCATTCTGATGCTCAGTGTGCTGCATTTTCTCTCTTGTAACAGCAGTTTATGTTTGGCTAATGATCCTTATCTTTAAAGATAGCATGTCTCTCTAATGAGTTACACAGAGGAACATGCAGCAGTTAAGTAGTGAAACTCCCTTGACAGTTCTGTATCTTAGACAAGATTATACTATGAACTGTGTGAAAGAGATATTTTTTTTACAAATTAAGGATCCCTCTCTGTATGAGGCAGTAAGACTTAACAATTGCTAAGCAAGGCTTGACAATATGGATCTGTAGTGTAAAACAGTTGACATTGAGAACCGCTTCATATGCCTTGTGTGTGTTGTGTGTGCATGTGTGGGGGGTTAATTATGACTACTCTAGCCTGGTACTGAATTGATGTTAGTAGCAGGAGCAGGTTAAATGTGCTCCCACAGAGCACCTCCTGCAGTAGCTGCAGCCAAAGTAAATCTAGTTCATGTGCTTTGATGCTTCCCTGTGGCATAAATAAAAGTGCAATAAGGGGGGTTGAGCTGGAGACTTGCTTCAGCAGTGCATTCCTGATTTGAGCTGGAAAAAAAAAAAAAAGATGTCCCCTTATGACAGACACCTGCAGCTTCTTCATACCTGTGGTAACAAGCAGTGCCATAGTACCTAGAAGGATGGAGAAAGAAGCTTGTCCTCTTTCACACTCAGTCATGGAAAAAGATGCTGAGAGGAAGATTCTAGGATATTTCTGAATTGTAATAAAGGGAAAATTCTCTTGTATTTTAGAGAAATTGTAACTCAAAGGCATCTCACCTAGTTAGAACCAAAAGATGCTGCACACTGGAGTGTGTAATATGAGATGGTATCTGATGGAAATAGGTGTCTTTAGCATACTTTGTTTTAAATGCCATTATAGCTAGACAGATTAAAGTTAACCTGGATTATGTTCTTAGAAGTAAGGAGAAAGTTTCTTTTTTATCTCTCTTACGTAATTTAAAGAATAATGATACATTCTTATGCAGGTGAACATTCTTCTTTATTCTTTCTCTTTCAAGCTGAGTGCTCCATCACAGGTAGCTCTCATTTCACAACATTTGATGGGCGTCATTTTACCTTTCTTGGGATTTGCCAGTACATTTTGGTAAAAGGCAGTGGGAAAAGCAAATTCACAATCACTTTACAGAAAGCACCTTGTGGACAGGTAAGCCACATTTTTCTTGAAATGTTGAAGCAAATGGATCCATCCATATTTCAGGTAATTTTGTGTAAGTTCTACTGTAAACTACTGGTTATGTTTAATAGCAAATATAAACTGAAACAATCTAACAGCTTTTTTTTTTTAGTAGTGTTTGTATTCCTACAAGTTGTATTGCCCTTTGTAAAATCAACTGCATCTTTAGAGGGTTAAAGTCTAAAGAGTTATTAATTTACTCACATTAAAAAACTATAAACATCTTCAGTTATGATACCAACAAAGTCTTAGGTTTTGGAAAAGCTTCTGTTGGCAGCACTGAGCAGGTTTAATACACTACTAGTTAGGCAAGAGATTTTTTTTTTTGGAAGCTTTAGATTTTTATTTGGTACAGTATAACATATTTAATTTGTTGAAACAATGCCTTTTAGAAAACTATCCATGAGATAAACCACCACACGTATTGTTTGAAAGCATTTTGACAGGCATCCAACAATAGGCTTTAGGAGTAAAGGTGCTTATAAAAAGTACTTATTTGTGAGAGTGGATTTAATGATGCTGTTAGTCACCTAGACTCACAGGAGAAGGGGCTCTGAGACTGTGACTCACAGCTGCCATGTGCTGAGGGCAGGCATGTCTGAACTCATCAGCAGGGAGCAATGCATGGAAGCTGCCCTGGGGCTGTCTCTTGTTTCCCTTCCAAAGCTAAACTATGAGCTGATGCCTCTGCCTTTTTTGTAAGCACCTCCTTCTTCTGCATAGGTGTTAAGACTACTGTTTCTGCATTTCAGGTGGCCTCAAGCATGGAATGGTTAGTTAGGTAGCCACTGAGAGACAAGGGTGCCACTGGAAACAACTCTTTGCACAACTCTAGGCACCTTGAAAAGTTTTTGGATGAAAACAGAGGGGCCCCTGGGGAGCATAAGACAGTTAGTTTAAGCTGATTATATGTCACCTTTTTGTCCTGTATTTAGGTTCATAAATTTTGCTTGGATTGCATGCTAAAATGATGTAGATAGTGAGATATTTATCAATTACTGTAATATAATTCTGGAGAATTTATATCCTTCTGGTCTATAATCATAGATCATCACTACATTTCTAAATGGGAAGCACCTTCATGTGTGCAAGGGTTTCTTTTTCCTACATTGCTGCATTTGTGGTCTGATTGCACCAACTTGATATAAATGGAATCGGACTCTGGCTCAAACACTGTTTAACCCACCAATGAGCTGTACCCTGGTGGCCATGCAAGTATGGCGTGTTGAACGCAGTAATAGTACTTGGGGACCTCTGTCCACTTACTACTAGACTGCCAGTTTAATACTTCGAGTGATAGTTTACAACTGATTTACCTAATGACAGTTCTGTTATTTTCTGTCTATACAGATGTTTTTTTCCCCTGTTTGTTTGGTTTTGTTTTCCACGGTAGTATTAATTTCATTGCCTGTTTCTGATGCTGAAACTTGTTTCTACTTAGAACTTTGACCACACCTGCATTGACTCTATAACACTAGTTCTAGAAGATGATGTGAGGAAACAAGTAACTCTCACAAGATATGGTCAAGTCCAAACTGTCTCTAATCAAGTTTTTAACCTCAATGGTAAGAAGCGCATAGAGAAGAATTTTACCAGAGTTCACATTCTATCTCTCGTATTCTCCAAAACTTTTAAATAATATCTGTCTATGAAAAGGGAATTTCTTCAAACCTAACTTACAAGGTGTACAATCACTTCATAGGACTTTAGTAATAATTATAGAAATGTACTTTGAAAATCTGTGAAACAGTCCTTCATTATACCTTTATTTCTTTGCATTTCTTATCTTGCATAGTACCTAGAATTTCCACTCATTTTGTTTGTGTTTAGGGGGAAGGAGGTAAGAAAAAGAGAGAAGGTGAAGAGAGGTTGGAAATCACCTCGATGGTGATGTTAAGGTCTAGCTTGTTTAAAACTTTTTAAAATAAATACCATGGAATAGAATCCCTGTGCTCCATGGGATCTACGTGGATATCAGTGCTGACTAATATTGTGATTTCAGACAGGTTACTTCACCTTTTTGAAAAGGATAGCAAAATAAATCGGCCTTAAAAATGTGTTATAAAATTAGGTACTGAAGGTAAAAATAATATTGTTAAATTTTGTAAATTATAGTGAACCAGTTACTGGATTTTTAGTCTCTTTCTGAATAAGTAAAGTGGGATTAAAGCCCTTTTCCAGACTCCAGAAGAACAGAGTTTAGGGAGTTCTGTGCTGGTGGTTGCAGCTATATTCTTTCTTCATTGAATTTTCAAGATCACAGTTCTGCTTTTGGCATTCAAGGCTTCCTACGGCAGTGAGTTAAATAGCTTATTATGCCTTCTGTTATGTTGACAGTTCTGCTTCCTAATTTCTTTGGTAATTTCATTTTATTTCTTTTGAATCAGTCCCTACTCACTTTCTTGTCTCTCTCCATAGTCTGCAACAAATATAATCTATGACAAATCTTTTGGTGTCACATGCTTGATAATTGTGTGTATCCAGAAAGTCTTATTGACTAAGAACATCCTTAAGCATTTTATCTTCCTTTTCTCAGTTTATGCACCTAAGGATGTATGTGTGCATGCATAGAGGCTGCTTGTGAAGGTAGATCCACTTTTAGCCTACAGCTGCAAGTAGCCCAACAATAGTAGCAAATGAATGCTGTGACTGTGAAATTTCCATTTCCTCACATAATGGATTTGCTGGGAAGGAAAGCTGAGAATTTGATAGGGGCTCATACAGTCCAAGTAAGGAGTTATACTGATGTCATATCAATAGAGGTAGAGAGAACCTTCTATCTAAAGATTACACTTCACAGATACCTGTTAATTGATTTTATAATATCCCTGGAGACTAAGAAATGAGCCAGAGGCTTGCATTTGCAGTGTTTTCTTCTACAATTAAAAAAAAAAAAAAGCAAATGTGGTATGTGGTTCCTAGATAACTCACAGGCTCACAGGTACAGAAAGGTGAGACATTTTTTATTGTTGACAGTAACTGCAATTCCTGATTTCTGTTGTTAATGGAAATAAGCTCAGATACAGAGTGGTTATGGATATTTGGCTGATGGTGAAGTTGTACATAGTTTCTCATTTTATTTCTGAGTTTTCAAAATCTTTGTTTTTTAATGGGTAAACCAGTGCAACCTGGATGTTAGATTTCAGTGACTTTGTTTTTTTTTCTTTTGCTATGTTCAGGGGCTATTGAAATTCAGAATATATCCTCTTTCTTTGTTCAACTGAAAACTAGTTTTGGTTTGAAGATACTATTTGCTAAAGATGGAGAGAGGATCTATGTTCAGGTTGATGTCAGATGGAAAAGAAGAACATTAGGACTATGTGGAACATACAATGGGAATTTAAGAGATGATTTTCTGTAAGTTGCATGTTGTGTGTTTAGATTGTGTTTAATAACAAGTGAAAAGTTTTGTTGAACATAATCATCAGATTATTTCATTTCATTGACATGCTCAAATATTATTAAACTAACCCATAAAAAAATCTCTTAACTAAAATGGTAGTCACTTTTTAAAATCTGAAAGTCATAAATTCAGGCATTCTAAGATGTTTTGCTAAGTAATTATAGAAAACTACTGTATTATTTACAGAAGGTATGGGATGATGATATTGCTTGAATGCAGTATCCATTTCCAGTTTCACTTCCTGGATGCTCCCTTGTCTTCAGAGCAAATACATGAGCACTGACAAAAAGAGTGGATGATACTACTTGTATCATCCTCACATAGTTCACACTTACTTCTGCTTGATTTTTTTCCTCCACATCAATTTCCAATGTAAAAAAAAAAATGTAATTCTGAACTACAGGAATATTTTAATTAGAAGGGCACACTTTTCTTATTCTTTTACCTTATTTCCTTCAAAGTTCCTCAGACTATAATGTCACAAAACTTATCTAGCAATAATAAATACTTCTGAAATACTTGGTGCAAGCCAGCATCAAAATGCAAACAAGCCCCACTATAGAACACCAAAATTGGCTAACAGGTCACTCCATTTACATACTTTAATAAAGGCCAAATCTCCTCTCATTAGTGTTTCCTCCAACTAATTTCAGAGTACTTAAATTAAGCCTAAGTGAAGGCAGACTTTTCGTGTAAGATTGTTTTCACATGACTAAAATATTGAGGAAGAAGTTTCACATTCCCTCTCTTATACCTCACAGGTGGAAATTCTTCTGGCATGCTGATTGTTCAATGTGACTATACATCTAAGCCTTTTTAATGTACTTGCATCCTGTAGTCCCTCAGGTCAGCAGGATGCTTGCAGTGTTGATCTTTTCCTTTCAGGTCTCCAGCAGGGATGATTGAAGGGACCCCACAACTTCATGCCAATGCATGGAAAGTTTCCTCAGCTTGCTCTGTGCCTATCAATATTCCTGTAGTTGATCCCTGTAACGTTAATCAGCAAAATGGTATGTTTTCACATGGGAGTCTGGGATTAGGTGTATCTTATATTATGGGACATTTTTTGTTTTCTCTGTGAAGAAGTTGCACATACATGTATTTCAACTTCTCTCTTTTTTTTTTCAAAGACCATTCTTTCCATACATATGGCATGTAAAATGAAGCAAGTACTTGATAAATACAAGCTAGTTGATAATTTAGTGCTGGGTGTACTGGCCGCGATTACTAAATTCTGCTGTCTAATACACATGCAGAGTGCTAGACAGAATTATGTAAATGATGCCAGTTGAGAGGAAAGATATTTGCAGATGCATGTTTGTAGATCAACAAGAAAGTACAGGAGAAAGTGTTAAGATTAAAAGTCCTGTCTTTGGCTTCTCCATGCTTGTTGCATTAAAAATTTCCTTATCCTCCATTATGTTCTCTGAGAAAAACTGAAGCAATAAACTGAGAGCCTGAGCAAAGATTTAGTTTTGGCTGGTTGACTTGCCTATGGTTTCTGTGGAACTTTCACTGTCTCCTTTTTGCATTGCTGTCCTTTTCAATTAATGAAGACAATGGGTAGGCTGTAGTGGCCAATTCTGAGAGAATGTAGTCTAATGTTTTTAATGTTTCAGACATAAGACCTTACTAAAGATGTGTGATTTATCCATATTTAGAGCCTGTGGGAGCAAGCCTAGAATAACCCTAAACCTCTAACAATGTGGAGCATTCTCAGACTTTTTATGCCTTCCACATTGTCTGTCTTCTAAAGCAGTATGTCTCAGCTAAGTTAGCTCTTCCCAAGATCCTTCATACCTCACCTTCAATTATGTGCTGCCTCAGTGAAAGTGGAGTTTGACATAAATGTAAGCTGCTTAGAGCAGGAGGGTGGACAACATGACCTTCTGAGGGTCCTTTCCAGCCTGAATTTCCCTACAATTCTGTAATAATCACTGGGAAAAAGCAGTGGAGAATAAAGTGATCCACCCTATGCTACAAGCACAAGCATCTTTTCCAGGTCTATGATGATCTTGATCTGATGAAACTAAAAATCAATGATTGTTTGTTTGTTTGTTTACTTATTTTGTCTGGTTAATTTTCAACCAAGTCAAGTTCAGGCCTTGGATCTAGTTTTCTGAGAGACTCTGTAAAATATGAAATCCTTGTGCCACTGTGTGTATGTGGAGATGAACAGTCTGAAGGGTAGGGACACTCTTTTAGCAGCAAAAGTGGCTTAAATATGATCCACACTAGTGGTGTTCCTTAGATATTCCAACACTTGTGATGGTAGTCCACCTCAGTGGTCAGAGGAGGGTTTGCTGGTGCTAGAAAATATAAGGCCAACTTGGGATTTGCGTGCCCTCAAACTCTAGTTTGTAATACTTCCTGAGTCCACACACTAAAAAGTATATGGCCATTGTTGATTTTAAAGCTAAATGGAATGTCAAGTACAAAGAAACATATTCCAAGCTTTGAAGGACTCTTCTAACTACTCTTTTGAAATATATTATTTTGGCATTTAAATTTCCTGTACTATTAGAAGAAGGCATAACTGTTTAAGTATAGTCATTTTTATCTTAAGTGGAGTTTATTGTTGAGGGAGTTGCTTATAATATCAGTTTTAAACTATAGAATTTTACAGAAAGACATTGTATGCAAGTTTTTATTGCACAGCTGGCTATATTTGGGTTTAATATTCTGTGCTATTCATTTGACTAACTGTTAAATTAAAATGGATCTGGCTAAAACAATGTCATCTTGTCTTAGCTGAGTATGCATCTCACTGTGATATCATCAATCAAGATGTTTTTGCTCCCTGCCATGCCTACATCAGTCCAGGGTTGTACTACCAGCTGTGCCGCTTTGACGCGTGCAAATGTGGGAGCAGCTGTCTGTGTAACGCTTTGGCTCACTATGCTTACGTCTGTGGCAAGCACGGGGTCATCGTTGACTTCAGATCTCATATTTCTTACTGTGGTGAGTAACAGTTCCATAATGGAATATCTTTTAGAAATATCAGAAATTCTACAAATATCATTTGTTCTACAAAATGTACTTGATCTTTTTCCCTGGAAACTAGGATTGTGCTGTGGTACTCGGGGAGAATGATAATAGCCTTTACATTAGGCATCTGAGTTGGAGCCCCTGAGCTGGCTCACGGGGATGTCTTCCCTTTCTGTTGGTTATAGAGAGAATTGAAACTTCTTCTTTGAACCCCTAAGTCATATGGAAGCCCCAGTTAGGCTGAAGTAGTCAGGGAGTGGCAGGAGTGAGGCTGTTCCCTAAGGGAAGGCAAGCTAGGCTGGGAGGGGCACCCGAGGTTGGGCAGTGATTGCCAAGCAGGATACAGTAATGATTTAAAACAAGGCATTTCACAGAATCGTAGAATATCCTGAGTTGGAAGGGATCCACAAGGATTATCGAAGTCCAACTCCTGCGTTTCAGTTTCTAAGCCATACAGTAATGCCTCAACCTTAACTGGACCATTTTATTTCTCTTGGAAGCCTGAGTTACTAGATAGATGTCCGTTTAACATATATAAGACACTCACTGCTTACAAAATAGACATTTCCAGTCAAAGAATTGTTTAACACAAAACCACCTGAATCTAAACTTTTCTAACTTAAGAAATCAGTAGAACAGCATATTTTCCTCTTGCTTTTCAACTAAACCCAGTTCAGCAAGACACCATTTTGCTTTGCTTTTTTTACACTCTCATGATACTGCTTTGTTTTCTATTTTTCACATATTAAGAGTATGCTGTTCTCCCTTCTCTCTCCCTCTCTCTCCTCCAGCTGTAATGTGTCACAGTGGTATGCTTTATCATCAGTGCTCTTCTTTTTGTAAACACTCCTGTGCTTCACTTTCTATGGCAAATATCTGTGGTGATGACTGTGCAGAAGGATGTAATTGTCCTGATGGGAAATATTTTGAAGAGTCGGTCAACTTTTGTGTATCAATGTAAGTCGTAAGAAAATAGCATATATGTATAGGCACATTTTCCTCTTTCCAGTGAGATTTAAAGCAGCTTCTCTTCTGTTTCCCTCAAGATGTAGACTGCCTAAAGAAGATAGCAAACAATATGTGAAGATTTCATATTCTTTTTACTAATCAATAGCAGGGCCTCATCTGATACTGTGTGTACATACATCTACTGCACTTCAGAGCACTTCAAACTGCTTTAGAGAAGAATGATGAAACTTTTTTACTTCATGGGAAAGCATTTTCACACGAAAACCTTGTTTTTAATACTTCAGAAAAAAATGAGAAGGAATCTATGTAACAGCAATCCATAAAGTAAAGGGTAGGATGGAAAGAGTGGCTAGGAGTGTCTCCTTTTATGTCTCACAATGCAAACCCCTTCAGTTAAATGGAAGGAAATGATCAATGAGAGGAAATAGTTTTTGTACGTTGTGTACCAAAATTTTACAGCTTACCATCATGGGTAGTTACTCAGTTCAGATACTGAATTAAAAACTGGAATGGGTATTTATATAAATTTCAAGATTATACAGAGTTATTTCTGTTCATTGCAGCATATATTTTGGAAAGCTCAGTAAAATTCATACTATAGGGATAAAGACTGTCACAAACTGTTAAAGAGTGCAAGGTAATTTGTTAATCACATGTTTTTACATGGTGTCTAGGTAATTCAGTTGCTACTTTTAACCCATCTGACTCTCATCACAGACAGAGTTAATGGATTTTGCTATGAGAATTGCTCTATCCCGTGATTTGGACAATGCTTTGAATGGGAACTACATGTTGTCATTCTGCTCCCATAACTGGGAAGAAAAATTACATTAATGCACAGAAACAGCAAATAAATAATACAGAGATTGAAGAAAATCCTGGCTTTGTTGAAGACGATAGTTTTGCCACTGAGTTCAGCGCAGTTTGAGTGTCATCATTAAATTTTTGTCTTTCAAAGAAAGATTGAGGATACACATAAGGGTTGAGTTAATGAATTATAAGGCCTGCTTATCATAATAGCTTGATAAATGGATGGCCCTGAAATCCCATTTCATCTTGCTTTTGTAGCTAAATGCATGAATATTCTTTTAACAGATCTGCCTGTCATTGTCATTACAAGGGCAAAGCCCTCCAGCCTGGAGAAATCCTCTCTACGCCAACAGGCTCCTGGTAGGTTTGAGTGCCAAGAGTTTTATCTTTCGTGTATTACAGTTTGGATGCTACTTTAAGAGACTTGAGAAATTTTTTCATGTAGAATGAAGGTTTATTGTATTGAGATTTTATTTTTGTTACATGCTTAGTAAAAGGGAGCCTAATATAAATTGGATTATGTACCTGATTATTTTAACAAGATATCCGGAAAATTCTTTCTCCTTTTGATTTCTATTGTTTAAATTGGGTTGAGTTGTACTATCTTTTTAAATATGGTGGCTACAAAACATTTTCCCCTTGAATAAACAAGGGTTTCTTTTTCTTTTCCAGTCAATGTTTGAACGGAACGGTGACATGTATTGAAGCCAGTACAGAAAATACAGGTCATTTACAGTCTTGTCCCATATTAAAGTTGCACAGAGAAAGATTTTGACATTGAATAGTCATTTGGTTTCTCCTCATATGTGTTTTCCATGAGATACTTAACGTCACAACTTATTTAAAATAGACAGTAAAGAGCACAAGCTGTTTTGGTTTTTTTTCTTTTTTTTTTTTTTTTTTTTTTTCTTTTTCTGTAGCACAAATTGTACTACTAAGTCACTTGGGAAATTAAAAAAATAAATAATTGCATGTGACTTCTAAGTCACTGTGTTCTCATGGGAATACCTATAATTAGGCTCACTATTCACATTTAGGAAGCCTTAAGATCTTGATTTCTAGAAAGTAAATTTTTAATGCATTTCTAATAAATTTAAAAGGGATTTCAATATACTCAAAATTATGCCATTTCTAAAGATTCTTTCTACCTAAGGCATAATTATTCCATATTTAAGAATGAACTGTGTATCAGATCCAGGGTGCATAGATCCAGATGCTTAATATTATGTTTTGGCCTTTGTTTTTCCATTAGAACAAACATTAATTTTATATCTCTGTAATATAGATTTTGTTATAAACTTCTGTTCAGATTGCATTCTTATGTGTACTGTAATTGTAGGCTCACTATAAATAGTTTCTGAACAACACCAAATAGAAAACCTACACTGTAAAAGAGCAGTTGATCTCATCTAACCTGCATTTTGCATTTGAAGTTCACATATGCCCAGACGGAAAAATCTACTATGACTGCAGATCTCCTGTGCCTGGATTACCAGCAGCGGGTGTGAATTGTGGGATCTCTTGTGCAAACCTTGCCATGAACTTCTCCTGTGTCCCCTCTCCACCCTGTGCAAGTGGCTGCATTTGCCCCCCCGGGTAAGCTTTGATGGAGCAGCTTGGAGCACAAGCCAAGTACATATTTTCCACAGTTCAACTCTGCTTAGGTTTTTTTCCTTTTTAAATTCCAGTGGTATCGCACCTCTGATTTCGAAACTATTGTTCTATAAACACACAGTAACAGTTAAAAGGCCAACTCTTTTTTTGTCTTCAAGAGCCCTTTTCTCCTTCTTGTTGCTGTAAGGCTCCATGCTGTAATCCTGCCTCAGTTGAAGTATCACTGTTTCTCCATGTAGAGACCATGATTCCACTAACCCATTAGATATCCAGTTTACTCCCTGTTTTTTCTCAACATTCCATTTTATTTCACTATGTGTGTAGCCAATGGTCTCAGTTGTTTGCAGATCAGAGTGTAATGAGACTGCCAGAATTCCCCTTCCAGCACCTTGTAATGCTAAGCACCACTAAGCACTGGTGAAGGACAGATTTCACTAATTGTTCTTGTTTGGTATTCTGTAGTCCTCTACAACCTCTGCCTCAACTGAGAAGTTAGCTTTCAAGACCATTAGTGTTATAAGAATGAGCAATTATTTTTAACACAAAAAAATGCATAAATCTGTAGAAGTAGTAAACTCGTAAATTTTTACTGAAACATCACCATATTTGCAAGAACTTGAACTAGCAGTATTGACATGAAAGTTCATTTAAAAATTTGAAGAAATTAAAATATAAGTTAAAAACCTAGATCTCAATCCCTACTCTCACAGTCATACCATTTCAAATCAAGTATTACTTGATTATTTTCTGAATTATAAACTATAACTGGGGTACTGACAAGCCAAATCCCAAGTTTCTGCCCAATAATAGAGTAAAAGGCATGAATTATTTTTATTACATAAGAGAATAAACACTTATTTTGCTATTAGGTGGAAAATTAAATGTATAACGTTTAGTGCAGTTAGTAATATTCTCACTGTTAAATGGTATTTCTGGACCCATTATGACTTTCAGGCTCATGGTTCCAAGAAGTGAGTATGGCTTTTAGCTAGGAAGGGGCAAGCCAGATTATCCTAAAAATTAGGTTCAGAAGTTTTATTTTTATACAAGAAAATGTTAAACATATACCTCTTGATATTACATCTAAGTGGAAAAGTCATGAAAACCTTGTTATGAGACATTTTACTGTAATGTCAATTTTTTATTATCTTGAGATGCTGTTCTTCTCATTGTTTCTCCTTTCCCACTTTATTTCTACCACTACCCATTGTTTGACTGAATGACCTAACATTTTGGGATGGAATCTTGAATTCTTCTGGAGACTGGCACCTTATTCTAGCATCCTGGGTACTTAGGGTGCTTGTAAAGTAGAGGAGATTGTGTGTGGTATTGAAACCCTTTCCTTTGGAAACCCATGACAAGATGGACTCTAGTATGCAAAAAATGGTCTTCTTAAATGAAAAATGTTTTACATTTTCTATTGTTAAAATTCTTGCATGATAGCTTGTTGTTCTTTTAGTCAGTAGCTGAAGAGGTGACAAATTATTAGAAACTCAGTCTCTTTTATGCTTTAAAAATTGAATAAAACAGCACAGATTTTCATGAGGAAATGAACTGAGAATGACTGTAAATTCATCACCCAAAGATACACTGAAAGTCACCCTTACACTGAGCTGGAGATATAAGAGGCTAAATTGAATTGTAGAAGTATGGAGGACTAGTATGGAAAGGAATCCCATGGGGCTAAATGATTCTCCTGCCCTTAGGCAGCATCAGCAACACCTATGTTATTCTTGACAGATATTTAACTTCCATTGACAGAGACTCTGACCTTCTCAAGCTATCTGCTCTGGTGTTTTCCTATCCTTAGTAATTTTTCTGGACACTTGACTCATTTACTTAGAGCTGATTCTTGTTTATTGAACCAGTGATGGCGTGAAGAAAAACTTTAAGCTGTGTATTCCTTTAAACTTCCACTTCAAGTGAAAAAATCTCAAGATTGTACTTTGAAAAACATCTCTGTACTTTTAGCCATGTGCTGCAATGACAACTGCAGGAATTGTTCCCCTGAAGAGACAGCAGCACTGGGAGTATCAGTAATTTTTTTAAAAAGTTAATGTTGCTAAACAGATGGAAATGAGGAGATAGCAAAAAGTTGTTGGCCACATCTCTGGATTTCTTATTCATGATCTAATTAGATTTGACAATTTTTGCATTACATACCTCTGTTTTGTTGCAACCTTGTTAGTTGTTTCAACTTCCCTGGTGTAGGCAGATAACCTCCAACATGGCCCTTGGTAAACTGTGTTTCTTTGGCTATTGCAGAGTTCTGCTAACTCTGCAACAGCTGCCATAGCCCAGCTCACTGTTCTGCACTCAGAACAGGACAGTTGCTGCAGCCTCAGCAGCTTGCATGATACACAGGTGCTCTGCAGTTTTCAGGGAGGAGTACCTGCATTACCTACGCTCCTGCATGGGAGTTACTGCCCCACACTAACATATCCCTTTCCAGATAGAAGGATAGAAGGACCTAGTGAGGCCTTCAGCTGTGCAAAGTGGAGATCATTTGATGTGGACAACTTTTGCTGATGAAACAATTGTCCTTGGCTGGATGGAAGACTGGTTGCCCTCAGTGGGGTTTAGACAATACAGTACATATTCAGTTACGTTGATCTGCTTGTGAATTTACTCTTTTGTCTTCCTAATTCTTTTATTTTAAAGGATGGCTGAGCATAGAGGGAAATGTTATATTCCTGATAGTTGTCCATGCACCTGGAAAGACAGGGAATTTCTGTCAGGAGAAGTGATAGCTACACCATGTTACACCTGGTGAGTGACATTCATTTTGCATACTTCGAAATCATCTGGATCTCTTAGACCCAAAGCAAAACTGATACAGAAAATTTGTTGAATACTTTTAAATCAAAAATATGCTTTTTTATAGACAGTTACAGGATACATCTTTTATTAGGTTCACTAATAGACTTGGATAAGTAGGAAGACTTTGAGGGGAGTGCTTCTTCAGATCTGTAAAGTAAGCTGAAGATATCCAAGCTAAAAAGCAGTCAAACCCAAATGCTTAATTCGACACATGTTAGTTAATCTCTGAAAGAAAAGACATTTGGCTTCTGGAGAATAGAATATCATGAAAGACAACTAAGGAGGGAAAAAAAGAGAGATTAAATATATGACAGTAGTAAACAGTCTGCTTATTTGGGAACTGAACTCTTAGCAGTTTAAGTTACCAGTTACCATGAGTGACTGTATAGGAAGAAGATGAGCAACTTAAAAAAAAAAAAAGGCCATTAGAATTGAAAAATGAGCTAGCACACAGCATCTTTTTAAGGAGCTTTACCTGATACATACTGATACAAACCAGTTTTTCATTAATTATAATTTGCTAGCCAAAATATCTGTATTCAGTTAAGTATACATTTAATAATGAAAAAAAAAAGATTGGCTTGGCAGCTTTCAATCAGTTAAAAATTGCATTGGCAAATCGAATGAGCATTTACACTTACACAAGCAAAACTAGAGG
This sequence comes from Chiroxiphia lanceolata, assembly GCF_009829145.1. Classification (NCBI taxonomy): domain Eukaryota; kingdom Metazoa; phylum Chordata; class Aves; order Passeriformes; family Pipridae; genus Chiroxiphia; species Chiroxiphia lanceolata. Next base: position 40,289,976 of record NC_045641.1, read on the forward strand.
ATACCAATACTACATTCGTACAAATTTGTGTAAACCACTGAAATTAGCTGACAGGAATAGTATTCCTGCAAAATATCAACATTAATTTCTTAAACTCATTCCATACTTGTCTGATAACCTAAAATCTTACAGATAGCAGCTGGAAGTATTTTGCTTTGAATATGTGCAGACCTTTATCAAAATTCCTTGAGAAAAAAATAATATCCATGTTTTATGAACGAGCATGTTGTGGCATGGTGTCTTAGCTATACTGGAGGCAGTGATGGAAATATTAACATAAGCCATGAAAAGTTTGAGATTTGAATTTACTTCTTAGGTGGTTTTACTGTTCATATGGGCTGATGGTAAAATGTTCAACACTCTTCTGCCATGGCATCTCCAATAACTTCAGAAGCGATCCACAGAATTACTCTCTGTTTCAAGAATTTTCTTCCGTTCATGAATTTCTGCATGATTTGAAATAAAGAACCCAAGAAAGCTTTTTTTGAAAATATACAGAAAATAATCCTGTTATGAGAAGATAATGATTATTAGTTTTCCCTACAGTGTTTGTCAGAGAGGCATATTCAATTGCACCAGTTACCCCTGTCCTGCTGTATGCACTATTTATGGAGATCGGCATTATTATACCTTTGATGGACTGGAATATGATTATGTCAGTGACTGCCAAACTTACCTGCTAAAGGTAAGAGGATTGTTCATACATTTCTGTGTGTCCAAGTGAAAGTTTCCATGAAAGGACAAGTATTTTGAACACTGGGAGTTGATCTATAGAAACAAACATTAAGAAAACACGTGTAGGAACAGGCGTGAAGGAAGAATCTGTAAATGACATTTTGTGCTCAGCTGTTTGAGAACAGTAAATGGTTGTGTTCTTGCATATCTATGTGGTTTAGAGAAAAATAAAAACCAATGTTCTCTGGTCTACCTCAACCTTGCTTTCATCACAATGAGCAAAGAATAACACTGTAGAAACTGTTCAAACTAGGTATAATCTATATTTATTTAATAATTATCTATAAACCTGGCTTGGCAGGGTGTCAGTGATGACCTCTGGCTTCTTGGAATTCTTCTTGAATGTGATCTGCATCAGATCTGGATTTTAGGTGTATAATAATATCAAACACAATGATTTCATAATTCAACAATGAAATCATTTGTTGAATTTGTCTGGCCGCTACATGCTAATATTCCTCACAGTACACATTTACAGTACATTGCTAGCCTTTTTTGTTTAAAAATACGATTACTGACATTTAGAAATATATTCTATTACTAAACGCACTACTGTTTATTATCATTGTTGCTATTTTTAAGGTGAAGAGTCTGTATTCTCAGTTATAGTAATATGTTTAGAAGAATACTCCTTTTCTGACTGTCTAACCTTAAAAAAAACCCCAGTTTCTCAACAAGGACTACTACAAATAGTTTATTTCATGTATGCTTTAGTAGAGTATTCACAGCTGTGAAATAAAATAAATTGGTTCCAGATTTCTGAGTTTGTTTAAAAAGAAAAAAAGAAGAGAGGTTTGGTAAAGATAATAATACCTCAGAGCAAACTCTTATATAAAAGAGCTCTTACTCTTAGAGGTATATGAACCTTTGTACAAACTTTCCTCCACTAAACCTTCCTCCCTGTAAAAAACAGGGATTACTTTACCTGTAAAATCTTCTTGCCTGTATGATGAGATGGAAAGGTGGCTCGTCATTTCCTAATTCTTATGCTATCCATTCAGACAGATTTGTAAGACAAATCCATGCTGCTTTTTAAAACTTTAGTGTGATACTGGAATGTTTTGCTTTTACAATCAAATGTCACCTGCCACTCTACTGTGTAAGAAAAAAACCTACCTGGAAACAAACCACGGGGAGCATTTGTCATCTGAGAATAAAGTTGGTAGGCAGATAATAAGGGCACGTGGCACACTGTGGCCAATGGGCCATTCTTCAGGTGAACCTGACAAAAGTGATGAAAATGCTGCCTACATGGATCGTTTTTAAGACTTCTCGGACTTTTTTCAACTTTTCAAGCTTTATTTTTTCCCCAAACTCAGCAAATGTGAGAAAGTGTAGCCAAATTTGTTCATAATTTTTCTTTCTTCTTTAGTATGTGGAAAACTTTCATGATCTATATTAAAGGAGTCTTTATTACAAATTAGGCACGGCAAAATTATATCTGGAACAGGTGATGTATCTGTGGGCTAATTTTTGACTGTGAAATGTTTGGAGTATTTTTAGGGGGAAAAAAAAAAAAGAAAATGAAACAAAGGATGGGATCATATGACAGATGCCCAAGAGCTTTGAGGGAACTAAAACACAGAACTGATGAAGTGTGATGTGCAATCCTAGAATCAGAGGAATGGAAGATGGCAATATAACCAAATATTTTAAAAGGACTTAATGACTGAATTTGACAAGAACAGACCAATATGTCTGATTTACATATGAAGGAAATTCATATAAATTATAATAAAGAGAAATTGCAATTGAAGAAGAGTTGCACACCCCCCTCTTTTTTTTTTAATAAAAGAAGAAATTCATGCATGATCCATCTTCTGAGTTATTCCAAAGACAATAAATATGTGGATGAGGATAGTCAAGTCAATGTGTGTGTATTTTACCTTAAAGACCTTTTTGAGAAAGATTTCAACAAATATTTTTTAGAGACTAGTTTCTTATAGGATGAAAATGAGGATTCTTTGAGATATGAAGTCACAGAATGACAGAATGGGTAAGGTTGGAAGGGACTAACAGTGGCTCGTCTGGTGCAACCTCCCTGCTCAAGCAGGGTCATTCCAGAGCACATGGCACAGGATTGCATCCAGATGGGTCTTGAATATCTCTAGTGAGGGAGACTCCATAACCTCTCTGAACAATCTGTTCCAGTGCACAGTAAAGTTCTTCCTCATATGCAGGTGGAACCTCCTGTGCATCACTTTCTGCCTGTTGCCTGGCACCATGAGAAGAGCCTGACTTGACACCCTCCCTTCAGTCGTCTTTTCTCAAGGCTGAACAGGCCCAATTCCCTCAGCCTTTCCTTGTAAGAGAGATGATCCAGTCCCTTAATGGTCTTTATTGCCCTCCGCTAGACTAATTAATAGTCTGAAGTTAAAAGATAGGAATAAGTGGCCTTTGCTTTTTAGAACAGAAAAATCCTGCTGGCATCACACAGGGATCTGTGCTTAGACCTGCATTCAGCATCTTCAGAAACAATTTTGAAAAGGTGGTGTGAGGATTGAGGTAGAGTATGCTGATGATAAAGAATCAGTCTGAACAGCTGAAATAAAAGGTTCAGAAGATCTTATGGCAGAAAACACTACATAATAAAATGGAAGATGAAATTCAACAGTGAAATATGCTAATCAATGAACACAACCCCCCCCTCGTAACTACACTACCATGAAGATAGGCACTAAACTAGCTACTATTATGCAGGAATAGAATTTTATGTGAGAAAAATAAATGAAACAGATATAATTGACATCTTCATAGTGGCAGCCTGAGTGATAATCTTGTATCATCTGTTCTGCAATTTCACATATGCTTTTATTTGCATGTACACAGTTACACTACAGTTGTACCACATACTAATGTGGTTAAGCTACATCATATATGCAGACTTGATGGCATAACGAGGTTGCTCTTGTTTGAAATACACTTTTTTGTTCCTAGAGTAGAGGTCTTGATGTCTCTCTCTCTCTCTCTAATCTCCTTCCCCTGTATTGTGGTCGAGTGAATACATTTTTAATAGTAATATCTGAGTAATATAATGAGTCTACCTTGAGCTACTATTTGTTCAGAAGGTATGCAAGAGAGTCCTGTCTCTTATAGCCTGTTATCTAAACAGGGAAGCTTGATGAAAGGTGGGAAAATATATATATGTAGCTGCAAAAGTTTAAATGCCTTGCCTAACATCTTGGCAGGCACAGCTGTCCAGGGCAGCAGCAGGGTAGCACCAAACCATGCAACCTGTTCTACAAACCAACGTTTTCTTTTTTTTTTTTTTTAGTACAATCACAGAATCATAGAATGATTTGGGTTGAAAGGGTCCTTTAAAGATCATCTAGTCCAATCCCCCTGCCATGGGGCTGTGTGTGCTGTGTGCTTCATGTTCCTTGCCTGTAAGGTACTACAGAACATCGTAGATTTGATAGCTGCTAGTACACATTCCATTGATTTAATGGTGGTTTGCAGTGCTGTTACAAGGCTGGTTTTTATGGATAAGGTGTGAAATGCTCACCAGACACTTTAAATTGAAGCAGCTGAAATGGTTGTAATATTGTATATACAACACTGTATATACAATATTTGTATTTGTCCTTTCACTTTTACTAACCTTTTTCCTGTGAGAAGTGGACAGCTTTGTCTCTGCTAACTTATATACTCTAAACAAAGGTATTGTAGCAGTGCAGTGAAGGAAGTTATAGCTACAATAAATTAGTTGGCATACTAGCTCTTCCCAGATGTAGAAATGAGTGCAACAATCTGAATCTGATGTCCCTAGTGGGATGATAATGTGTGGTTCCCATACATGTCACCAGCCCTCACTGTTTGATTTGGCCACTGGCCTCCCTAAATGTGATCTGTTGGAACAACTATTTGATTTGCCATTGTATTGCACTGTACCAAGCAAAGAACTCACTCTTACCTTTTATTATGTTTTTATAAGGAGCTCTTGTGCTCTTGTGGGAGAAAAATCAAATATCAACTTCTAGCCAATTATGAAACTTCAAGCTTTGTTTTCAACATCAGTATCATCTGTCAGGCTTTTTTGTTTAAGGTGACAGTAGGTGTATGAAAAAGCCCTTTATAACTAGTTCAACAGATATACCCATCTCTCAGAAAATTGCCAAGAAGATTTAATGCCGCAATTAAGAAAAGTAGGGCAGTAATGTCTCGTGAAATGACACCATCATCCTTATCAAGGAATTAGGAGTTACGTTACACACCAAGAAGTCACTGTATATATAGATGACATTCACAGAGAAGACATCAATATTTACTTCTAATATTTTAAAACCTCCGTAATTTCAAAGGTAAAAAAGAAAAGGTCTTAGCAGACCAACTTGTTTATCAGTGTAGATCATGAAAACACTTCATTTTATCTAATCTAAATATGAATGATGATTTTAAAGTCAGACAGTTTCTTAACTAAAAGTATTTAAATATCTTGTTTTCTTCTATTTTTTGCTTATTTTTTTTGTCTTTGATGATGCTACATTCTTTCCCAAACAAAATGGTGTTATTTTTCTGATAAACTTTTACTGTGTGTTATTAGTAGTTGTGGTCCCTTTCTTCCAATTGCTGCTTCATAGACTTCTGCTTTTAAAGAAGAATTGCTGTCTTTCTATGACAAGTGTCGGCATTTTTCTAGTTTTGTAGTGGCTTTCAATCCTGCAGCTCAGTGTCTTTATTAATGCTTGTAGGGTCTGTGCCCTTGGAGCGCCTCAGACGTGTTCTCTTCCATGAAGCAGAATTATACTTTCTCTGCTTTGGGGGAGACTCCAAGGAAGAGTTTAGATGGATAGTCTACCCATCCGAATATCCTCAAATGACAGACAGAATTGTTGCAATGTTCTGCTGCAATGCTTATCTGCCTTTTAAAAAACCACAAAAAACCCCACTTCAGTATTTCCACTAACTTTAGTAGATTGTCAGTAAGGTCCTAGAGCAGAGAAAATGATGGAATGTTTTTTTCCTATATCCTGAAAGATGGAAGTCAGCATAACTAAACCCTCCTCGTCAAGTATTCCCATTTTATGGATAAGTCTTAACATAAATGATGCAATAAAAATATTTTCACTTTGCACTTGACATTGGGCATTTGACAATTTTAAAGTCATCTTTTTAATCTTTTCAATGCAACCATGAAGGTTCTTTTAAAATCAAAGTTTGTTGGACGATTACAAAAGCAACAACCGTTTGATCCGTTTGATCAACTAATTGAACCATTATGCCAATTAGAATTGCAGGTGTAAGTCTTTTGGGTCTAGAGACATCACATGAGAGCCCATTTGCTAAGGCAGAGGTTCATTTAACAAAACATGCATGATTTTGGGAACCAGTGCAACAGTTTCCCAAATGATTATCCTATTGATGAGGAGTCCCCAGAGTAGATGTCTGGTCTGCCCTGAGGAATAGAGCAAAGCAGCTTGTTTCTTGCATTCTCCTTCTTTTGTAACTCGAAGCAAGTTCAAAGCTCTTAGTTAATGATACTTTTATCAGAGTGCTTAATACAGAGGTTGGTTGATGCACTGATAATATTTTAGCCATTCCTTGCTGATATATTTATCTTGATTGGTAAATTTGTTAAATGATGACTGGGCATAAGTTAGAGCAGTCACACACAAAGCAACAAATTTTCAGTTGTTCATTTGTCATAGCTGAGGAGTCAGAAGTAGCTTTTATCCCTTCTCCCCTTATTATATCTGTTATTTTTTGTGCAGCTTTTTTTCGACATCATTTGTCCCAGGTAGCCAGTCTGTAGATCCATCAAATTGGCAAACCTGTAGAATTAAATATTATTTTGCACAATCTCTCTCATAACCTATTTGTAAAATAAATACATTCTTCTTACTGTTAGTCATCCTATGGAGGATTAAAGTTGAAGATTCCTGGTTAATTAACATTGTCAAGCTGACTATTCATAGTTAAGGTAAATGATTTCTTTTAATAGATTCTGAAAATTTTAATGCAAAAGTAAATAATGTTGAATTTGAAATTATAAATGTTTAAAATTGGACATCATACTCTAATTTTCATCTTTTATAATAAATAAATAAATTATATAAATAAAACTGTTACATGAGGTTACAATCAGAATACCTTAAATTTTTCAATTAACATATCTAATCCTCAAACCACATTCCAGCAAATAGTTTCATGAGTAAGTGATGTCCCAAAATATGTCCACCTAAAACACTTGTCATATAATTTATAGCAACAATAACTGTGTAGAAATAATGATGCATTTCTTGACAAATTTTATGAAAATTTGTGTCCAAACAAGAGAGAGACTACACTTCAGTGAAAATATTATTTACTGTGAATAAATTGTGAAGAATACAGATAGTCTGCTTTCCATCAGTCCCATAATTTCAGAGGAAACCTTTCTGGATGTCCTCTTTTTTTCTTGGATCTCTGGAAGTCCTCTAAGGGTCAATAACAAACCCTTTCCATCTTTGTCTTCAGCTGTACCTGTTTTTCTATTTGCTCTATTCTTCCTGTGAGCAAAAGATCTGATTACAGTTGGCAATGGATTTATGCTCTGGTTCCATTTTCTTCAGATCAATGATTTCAGACTCAATTACCTCTACATGCCTTTCTGTCTCCCCCACTTGATTCTCCAGACCATTAAATTATGCCGTGAATGAATCAATTTTATTCTCCAACAAAGGAAAGACTTCTTTCAATTTGGGCTTCCAGGAAAGGCTTGGGGAAAAGTTTCTTACCATGAGAATGGCAATTTGGAGGCCGTGTGTTCTTTGTGTGACTCAGAATTTGGATCTTCTTTCTGAGGACCTTGCCATTTAGTGACCACAGAGCTTGAAGAAAGTAACCTTTTGCCTTGAATTTCTGATTTTGCATCAGTGTTCAGCATCCAACAGCCCTTTGGCTATACTGACTCTCAAATGTTTTACTCTGATGGCTGCCTGAAAAGGCAGTTCCCTGTAAGAATGACTGCCTGAGCTGGAGCTCCTCTGGTGGGTATAGCTTTGTGGACTGTTGATGATACAGCACAGTAAAAGATAAACAAACCCCAGCATCATGTGCTGTTGCTTCAGGAAGCTGTATGGTGTGTTGGCAGTGGTAAAATGAAAGCTCTTTGTTGTGTTTGAAGTGGTGGGAAGCTCAGGCTAGTCACCTGTGGATGCTGCCTAGCAGTTTATAGCCTCTGTCTCTGGTTGTTGTCAGTGAGCTACACAAAGTGTGAATTAAATTTACTTTGACTTAGATCAGAACATGAGGTTTGGTTGGTTGTTTTTTTCTCCTGAATGTATAGGAACTAAACTTCAGCAGTGTAAATGAACACATTTAACATTTTTTATACTGAAAAACATAAAAGCTTTGTGCAAGTTCTAGCTTTCTAGCTCCTGCCATAATTTCCTGGAGCTTTTATCCTTTTTTTCCTGTTATATTGTACTTTATCTTTACAACCAACAATGATAAAATATTGACATTTGTCTTGCACTTATTAGTAAAACAACACTAACAGGTTTCATAAAAATACGTTTAGATATTAAAACTAACACCATCAACTGTGCTGCTGATTTGTAATTCAGAATAGCTCATGTTACATAATGCGTCACTTGGAAACAAATATTCAAATGTTCCCAAATCTGTAATCTGCAGACAGTCTCACTTTTAATTAGACAGGAATTGAAGTAATGTGACCTGTGCAAAAGCCAAATCTGATACACAAGCAGGCAAAGATAGATAAATGAAACAAAAGGAAATTTGCTTTAAATGACCTTTTCTCAAAACTTTTAGTATGGTTCTCTTAAAATATAAAAAAAGAAAAACAAAACCTTTCCAGTGATCTCTATCTGATTAATCAACTTTTTCAAAATTAAGAAACATTGAGTTAGAACAAGGTTCTATTTTAAGTAGATAAAATAAAATATTTGCTGTCATCTATTTTCATTATTAGCCGTAGATTTAAAAAAATTATTTGGATTTCATTGTTGACAAAACCTCAGAACATTCAACACCTCTATATTGCAATAAAATCTTCTACAAAACCACCTATGTATAATAAAGAAAATATTATATAATGCTATATTTTTCCTATTGCTTGTATACATACATATATGTGTGTATACATGCTTGTAATACATCTTTCTCGAGTTTTGACAGTTTATTCTGCTGGAGATGTATCCTTTTCAGAAGTCGCTTTTAAAGAAATAGGAAAGAGTTATCATGGATGCATTAGCAAACATCTGGAAGTTGTTTGAGGATGAGTCAGTAAGTGGAATAATCTCACTCCTCTTGAAATTTCATTAGTGAATCTACTCAATCATGTTACACTCCTCCATTTCTACTCAACTGTGCTAAAAAGCTAAAAATGTGTTGTGTCTTACAAGTGTATTGCAAGCTTCCTCGCCCTATTTTAGGTGAAAATAATCTGCAGCCATGTAGATGCAGAGGAAAAGAAAATTTATGTGCATGTGTGTAAGCAATTTAGTCATCAGGTTCTTAGGTCCTAAATGTGTGGGGTTTTTTGTTTGTTTGTTTGTTTGTTTTTGGTTTGGTTTGTTTTTTTTTGGTATTTTTTTCTTTTTTTAATACTTGTATAGAAATGCATAACATCAGTGGGGAAAAAAAGTATTATTACTATTCCTTTCCTCTCTTTTCTCTCTCCTGTAAGAGGATCACCTACTATCTTTCCTGTAGTATTTTTTCCCAACTTTCAAGTGGATTTCTTCCCAAACTGAGACAATGTGTATCAGTGCCATCTGTTGACTCCAAGTAATATTGCTCCATTGCTTTAATAGCTATGGGAAAGAACATTTGATGATAAAAATTTGTGCAGAATGCAAAAGCAGGGATGAAATAAAATTCCATGGAATGTATATATATAATTTTGAAAAGGTACAGGAGAAATTTGTGCAGCAGGAAAACAAAAGAAGTCTTTTAATAAGAGATGCTTCTTGGTGTAAATTAAAATAAGTTTTGCATAATTAATGTGTTTTTACTGATCATCTGGCAATCAAGTCCCCAGTATAATGGCACAAGAAACTAACAGCAAGTACATGTCAGGTACCAAGGCATTTTCCTACTCTCCAAAACCAATTAAATATTTATGCCTAAGTGCTCACTAAATCTGGGCTAAGATGTTTTACTTCTCCTAGGATCAATCTTACTAGAGGTAATAGTTTCAGTCGTTAAGTTCCTTCAGAAGAAATTCGGAGCCCAGTAAACAACAACCAAACGAATTCTGACTTTCCATAAAATCTCCTGAAATGTGAGGTCTGAACAGAGCTAAGGGTATCTCTCGGAAATATGTACAAAGGAGAAAGCAAATTCTACTTTTTTAAATTACTGTATTTTTTTTGTATTTTTAGAGCTTTTCGCACTTGTTTGTGTGGCTAGAAAACATCTAAAGTGTCATTAAAACAAAAGGAAGATAGGACTAATCTATTTCCAATATGTCCTTAGATGCCTTTATGTCCAATATAGTTTGCAAGTTAATATATTGTAGGGAACAAACCAAAAACAATGGGTAAATTGGGGTATTAAGAATGGAATGAGTCTTTATGCTGAACAGTTAGAGATTTTAATGAAACTTTCAAAGAAATAAATACAGCCACTTTTAAATTGTCCTCTCCCAGGCTGCATTTTGACTGTGTAAGCACACTGTGCAGTACTGTTATTGGTTAAAAGGGATAGGAAATTTCTAACAGGACATTGAAATAGAATGTTCATAACAAAAATAAACTCTAGCATTCCCAAGCACTGCCAAAAAAAAAAAAAAAAGAAAAAGAAAGAAAAAAAAGAAAGAGAGAGGAAAAAGGAAAGCAGTGCTTTGCTTTTTTGACTAGGAAGAAATATGGAAAAAAGTGCAGCAAAGTCTAGAAAAAGAATGTCCTGAGAAGTGGGACTGACAATGAGCTTTTGACTGACTGCCCAGAGCTGTGACTCTGTCTTTTCTGTTGCTTGGCAACTCCATGTTATCACAAAGAAACTGACATTAAGTTGGAACAGACTGGATATGGTAATTTACGTGGGAAGATACTCTTGCAGTGGGAAAACCATTTTATTTCTAGTTTCTGTCAGCGTAAGTAGGTTTCACATGATGAACTGTAGTACATCCCCTGTTGGGTGCATTTTACCTAAAAAGGTAAAGAGTGACTCTGCCTTGGAAAAAGGCTGTGCAGAAAAAAAACCCAAAACCAACAAAAATCCCCACCTTGTTATTCGTTAGACCTGCTCCTGGTGTCTACTCAGACATTTCTTCTAGTGGTAGTGACAAACACTTGTTTTCGTATCTGTGTGGATTCAGTGCAGATTGGAGATGGAACTTGATCATTATCATTTATACTATTACATTCCCTAAGAACTCTTGAGATTTGCCTAAGACTTCACTGTCTTATATAAACATTAAAAAAAGATCCTCGTTTTATCTAATAGTCCTTTCTTTTGCATTGGCAGTAGTTAAGTACTCAATTTCAATTGCACTTTATTTTTGATTTGTTGAAAGAGGAGGCTGCATGTGCAGCAGTTATAGAATAACTTGAAGACTGTGATGGAAGTAATGGCAAGAGTATGTATGTAGAGCAAATATTTTTGTGAAAGCTTTGAGCTGTAAGAGATCTGAAATCCATAATGATTTTTTTTGTGTTTGGGTTTAGGTCTAATGTTTAATTAGAAAAAGAGAAAGCATAGATTACTTAGGATTTAATGCACAGCCCTTTTTTCTTAAATGTCTGGCTTACTCATACTGAACCACCACCACTGTCTCTCTGCATTTCCATCCCGCATCATTTCTAGTAATTTAACACCATCATGCAGTCCTACAAGTAAGGAAGCACTTCACATGTCTTCAGGACTCCTTGTTCTGGCTTTGGTCAGCAAAACACTTCCTGGCTCCGGGCTTCTCTCTATTGCAGAGTTAACTTGAAATATAACTCAGCTTTGCCCTTGGCTCAAATCCCAACCATACACAAAAACTTCTGACTTGAGTATGTTGATGCTGTTCAGCTGAAGGGATTGGCCTGGACTGTCAGGCACAGGCAGCAGCTTCAATTAGCATAGCTAATACAGCTACTCGCTCCTGCTTCAAGGACTTGCCTTCATTGCCAAAAAAGGTGTATTTTTACTGTGGGATAATTAGCCTGATTTAACTATCCTTATTTAAAATCAAGGCCTCCATGTCTTTTCTTACAGTGAAGACAGTGCTCCCTATTAACTCAGAGTGTCCCCTTTTGCTGATATTAGGTTAACTGAAGAGGAATTAATTCTGCAATGAAAAGAGCCCACAATGTCTTAGACATCAAATAGACCCAGAGACTGCAAGCAAAGTCCTTCTCTGTACTGAGTCATGGTGGGGAGGTAGCTTCCTTTTTCACTTTTCATTTGGCCAGATACAAAATGTATCAGCTTGAATCCTATCTACAAAACTAATGAGATTGTCTCCTTTTTAATTTACAACATCACCTCCAATAAATCAAAAAATGCTCTGGGCTGTTACCTGACTTGGAGGGGAATAATTGTTGTACTGACTCAAGCAGCAAGCCTGGCTTAATTAAAACACAGTGTATTTCCCAATAAGGTTGTGACCAATTTTATTCTGACTGCAACCTAAAACAACTTTACAACAGAATGGAACAGATGAACTTTTCTTTACCTTGAAGCTTTCGATACTTTGAAACTGAATTCCTCTGCTAAATCATGGAGAGCTGATTTCCTACAATCCCCTTACCACTAAGCAGTTAGTGACTAACTCTACTCATTGTAACTATTGTCTTCCAAGCTAACTGCTGACAAATACCATCTGTTTCTTAAGCCCTGGCATTAGAGTAACACAGAGCTTGCAGGCAGTCTTCCACACCTTGTGTTCATTGCATTAGCTCATGCCTGCTGTAGAGTGTTTTCTATGCCAAGTAGCAGCAACCTCTGGCTTGTGGGCCATGCTAGACTAAGGGCAGCAAAACTGTAACACCTCCTCTGTGTGGCAAAAAAATACCTCTACACTTTCTGTCATCTGGGGTTGGGTTTGGTTTTATTTCAGTGTTCTTCAGAGAGCTTGGTCACTATGACCTTTATTAAGAAAAAACATACAAACTGCTTCCTATAGCATCTGTATTTTCTGTATGCAGCGCTCCTCACTGGTGAGGAAAATTTGCTGATTTTTTTTTTTAAAATTCTTGAGTTCTGATGAAAAAGGAAAAAATAAGGGTACAAATGCAAGGAGTGGTTAGGAGTAAACAGCCAGCACCTTTCAGGAGTACACTGACCACAGGAGGGAGCAAAGCTCCGGGGAGAAATGATATGGGCACAAACCAGGGCAAGGGATCCCTCCCATTACGGCCAAGAGGAACTCTCCAAGAGGGATGCTGGGAACCAAGAGGAGTTCCCAGAAACAAGGAAGTTCCCATCTTGCCCACCATGGCTATTAGCACCTGCAATTAGTTTCATCAAATCATAGTCTCGGAGAGTGTCTAAAGGACCATTGGAGTAAGAAGAGGAGTTTAAACATCTTTGTTCCCAGCACTACCCAAGTGTCCCATATAAGACTAGATGACTCGGTGGTTGAGATATATAGCTTTTTTATTTCATAACTGTCTTATCTTTCATTTTTATTTCATATCTGTCTCAGGTTTGTGATGACTGTAGGACTGAATTCCATTAACAATTAAACGAGAATCAGAAGCACTGTTATTGGCTCATATTAATATTATGAAGTTAACTCTCTCAAGCAGTTTCTATAGTTACCGCTGCTTGTTGATTTGCAAGGATTGGTACAGAAATGAACTGGAAAGAAAATTAAAATAAGAAATAGTAAGAGTAAGTTAACCTTGGTTTTGTTTGTGGTAGTGTTATCAACTCTGAAAATACAGTTTTCCTGCACCAAGGTGCAGGAGACAGAAGAACCACAGAACCACACAAGCTGTAGGTGAATAAACAGACATATTAAGCCAAGGTACAAAAGTGATTTTTTTGTGCCTTGAATTCAAAATTAATTTACAGATTGGAGAGCCAAGAGGTATGGAGTTAGGAAGGTAGTAGATTTGAATTTTAGGTACTAAAATACCAGTAAATCAAAAGACGACAAAGTATTCAATTCTTCTAAATGTAGAAAAAACCAACACCCCACAAACAAAAATATCAGCAGAAACCTTTGCCCCCTCCAAGAACATTGAGTATGACTCATGGTTTTGTGAATTTTGTTGGGTGGAGGTACAAAAACTGTTCTATCCACTACTGACAGATGGTAGGATTCTTGGTTTTAAAAATATGAAAACAGCTTGATCTCATGTACCTTGGTTTAAAAATAAAGCTTTTTTTTATAGCATGTCTCAATTTTGACAACTGCACTGAGCCATAAATATTCAATTCCATGTATAAGCACATTTTAAAAGCCTAAACTAGACTTTTATTTTAGAGGTAGGCTGATCCTCTGATTTTGTGAAGTCCTCAGGAAAAGGAGTCGCAGCTGAACATAATGACTCTTTGTGTTTAACTCCAAAGTTTGAGTTGTTTGTGGGTTCATCTTTGAATTTAAAAATCCATTTCCTTGTTTGGTAAATTTCTTAAATTTATTTCAAAAATGTGGGAATACTAAATTATCCATCTTTTTGTGATGGTAAGCCTAGAATAAATCTGCAGGAGTGAAATGCAATTGAATGTGTAAGTAACATGATTTCTTCTTAATGTTGCAGAGCACAGATAACTCAAATGTATCTATAATTGCTCAAAACAAAAAGTGCTTTGACAATGATATTGTTTGCTCAAAGAATGTTTTCATCACTGTTGGAGACACTGAGATTTATTTTAGTGAACCTTCTGAGAAGCAGGTTAGTTAATTTCTTTCCTTTTTGGGTTACCCTTTAAGATAAGCATTGCAAATTTACAGCTCTAAAGGAGCATGTTTTTGGAAAGCGTCTCTCAGTCTGAGTTAGTATAATACAAGTGCCTAGGCCCGAATAAAGCAGCAGATCCCAGGAAACATCTTTTTTTTTTCATTGCTTTTTTCAAGTTCTACCTGTCCTACAAAGAAGACTGCTCAAAAATCTCAAGGAGTTGAAACCTATTGGCATTTATGAGTTTCTTTCCACTTGGTTTTGAAAGAGAAACCAAAGTAAAAAATCAAAGCAAACTTGAAAAATTGAAAAGACAAAATATCAAAGTATTAAAAAACATTTCTAGTAATATTGATTCAACTATATGCTAAAGATCAAGTATTCTTCAATATACACTTTGTAGATAACTGGATGTATATCTCGGTAGAATTACTTTATTAGATCTTAATAAATATTCATTTCAATAAATATTCATTTCTGTCAGAAGACCTTAAGGGGACAGGAAAACAAATCTAAATATCAGCTTTGGAAGGCTGGATATTATACTGTGATACACTTTCCAGAACAGGACATTACAATTCTGTGGGATAAGAAGACTATGATGCATGTTAAAGTTGGACCTCAGTGGAAGGTGAGCCAAAATAAGAACCTGAGATTTTGTGTAGCTTCTCGATATCACTAATGTGATCTCTTATTGAATAATTGTGATTGTCTTTTCTTCAAGACTAGCTTTCCCAGTGGTATAGCTGTTTATCATGGTGTTCAGCTACTAGCATTTCCCAGGTAAGAAGAGATGGAGAACGTGGCTTCTGAAGAGAAACAGTGGTTCCTACATGCACGTTTACTCTGTTGCTCCACACGTTGCAACCTTGGAGACAGGCAGGGCTTCAGCTCTGACTCAAAGATACTTTGGGGGCTGGAAGGAAGAGTTAGTTTTGAGTTACCCAGTTCACTGCATGTTTTCTTAATTCCATATCTAGTGAGAGGAAAGACGGCAGGTTTATAGCACAGATTGGATTAGATTGATGATGGAACTGCACCCTGAGATGTAATAGAGGCTTTTGAGATGAAGAGATGCAGTCATATCTTGGGTTTAATTTAAGAAGACAAGGTACAGGAAAGGATTTTGACAAAAACTGACATTTAAACCTAATGGGTATATTGAGACAGGGTTCAGCCATGATTCAGGGAAGAATACGAGGCTCTGTCTCTTGCCAGTTGCTCTTCTCTTTTCCATTCCTACATCACCATCTATCTTGATGTCTCTGTAACTCAGTTTTTGGGTCCTGGCAGAATAACCTTATATGTGCATTTCACAATTACATTTCTATTTTGTTTCAAACATGAACACATGTATCAAGATGGGGCTCTTTCAGCAAAAGAAAAGAAAGCATGCTATGCTAGAGTATAGTATCAGATTTTTCAAAGTGTAAGTCAAAGCTGTAATGACCATCTAATGTGGTATTAAAGCAAAATTATTATAGGCTTTTGTCAAAATAGCCATAAAATACTTACTTCACCTACAAGCTGATTTATCATCAATAAATACACAGAGTGAAAAGAAAAAAAAAATCTCCTGTTTTTCAGTAAACTAGCAGGGAGGTGAGTTCTACAGGTTGCATGCAGGAACACAAATAATTCCAGCTCTTTCTGTTTCCAGTGACTGTTTCTTCCAGAAGCTGTAGTTTAGTTAGATAATGTCTGCAGCAGACCTTAAGAAAAAAGAATTTATTAGCAGGAGCCGCAGCACTTTAGAAATCCAACTCTACTTTTTACCGTTGTGCAAATTTCTATTTTCCTATATATTTATATATGCATGCATGTATACATACTTTTTCCATCAGCAGCACATACCCAGCACCAGAAATCTACAGCTGTCTCTTTTATAACTGTTACTACAAATATTCTTGCTATTGTGAGCTATTAGAAGCAGCAAGTTTTAATGACAATAACTAGTCAGACTTCACAATCATGAGGTAATTCACCTGAACTTTTGACTTTTGCACTGGATGCACTACTAAGCTTTCAGAAGAATTATTACTAGACTCCAGTCCATTTTCACAGGCAGACAGTAAGAAAACAAGAAGAAACCCACTGATTTCTCTTAATAAGATATTTGCAATATGGAACCATAAGAATAGCAGTGTCAAATATTTTTAAAGTATAAGTCAGAGTTGCATTCAGCTTTTTCAGTTAAAAAATGTTACATTCCATGTGTGTAATTGTACCAATTATTGACTGTCAGTTTATAAGAAAAAAAATTCTTCTTCTCTTCCAGGGTAAATTGGCAGGTTTGTGTGGAAATTTTGACAAATATACTTCAAATGATCTGACTACATCAAACAACATGGAGGTGAGAAATGCACAGGTGTTTGGAGACAGCTGGGTATTAGGACAGGTAAGTCCCGTGTCCAGTAAAACATTAGAGAAAAAAGATGATAATTTTTATTTATAAATGAGCACACTATAAGCAAATGATGTACAGATATTTTCTAAACTTATGGTCACTGCATAAGAGGATATTTTAATTTTTATGTCTGTAGATGTGAAATGTGTTAAGGTCTTGTGTTATAGCAAACACATATTGAATTTAAATGAAAGCAAAACATCTCTTCAGGGAAGAATATGTTTTCCCCTATGTAAGACAATTATTATGGTTGTCTGGATTTCAGTTTTCTACAAAGTTAGGTACATTGCTTCTGTTATTTTTGATTCATCCCAGTTTTAGAAATAAATGTAATTTCTCTGGTGTTAGAGGCACCAGGATACTGAAAGTAAATGGAACCTGAATGCTGGGAAAAAAGGTCTGGAAAAAGGTTTCTTTCTGAACACTGAAAAAAAATGATTTAGTTTAGTTGCAGTTTGTGAACAGAAAATAAACTGACAAACCAGAGGTGGTGATGGGATGGGAGGAAAAGGCTCAGAACAGCAACAGACACAGCCAGTATGGAAACTTGGTTTCTGAGGGGAAGAAAGGGGGCTGTAGAGAGTGGATGATGCAACTGGGTTTTATAATACAGAACAATAGGTATTTTTTTCCTTTGTGCTTAAATGATGTAAAATTTTATAACCTTGTGAACCTCCTGAAAAATCAGTATTTATAAAACACTCCTTTTGGATGTCTGTCAGAACCAGTTTTTAATTTGTTGTCTCCTTGACACAGCAGGAAGATGAACAAATATCTCGTCTCATGAAAGAATGCTTTAGAATAATGATTTTGAGGCTTTTCTGCCTCCATATCTCCCTTTGAATGTGTTTTGTTCTACATAAAATGTTTAAATTGTGTGAGCAAGCAAGGCAAGTGTGTAGTGTTGGTATTTCTATTGCTCATCTAGAAGGTCGTAGATAAACAAATGTGTATGAAATGTGCGAATTTTTCTTTGCCATTTTATCAGTTCAATGACTGCTTTAAAAAAGCGTGTAGTGTTTGCATAGCACATTAACTTCTAGGGTATTGTGGCCTTTGCTTACGCAGCTCAAACTTCCATCTGCCTTTTTGTGGCCATATATATGTATATGTATTTCTTAAATCTTGTCTGATCTCCTGATCTCAGTGTCTGCCAGAGCACTTAGGATCTAAGTTCAGCCTTGGCCTCGCTGGTAGCCTCTGCTCAGTCAGATACTTCATCTGGCCCTGCAGTAGGCCTCAGGCATTTTTTCAAAAAAGAACTTTGACCTTTGTAGTCATGTATCCTGTACTGTAAAGGAGTATTTGATAGCTGGAGGCCTAGAAGCCAGTTCCATTACTGGCAATCATGCTTGCATTAGCACTGTGAAGCATGGGATGCTTTCGGGGCTTCTCCCTTCTGGGAGTGGCACCCCATCCCCTCACAGTTGTGTCTAAGCAACTGCACAGGAGGGCAGTGTAGGTGGACAACTGCACTGCAGCTAAGGCTGCTTTGGGACACTCCAGTGATGCCTATGGATTCATCATTACACCTTCCTGGGCTTCTCTGCTGCACCAAGAGAGCATGGATGAACTCATGTTCTCTGAGCTGAGTGTCATTTTGTTATATTTTTCTGTTCATTTGTTTTTCTTTTTGAAGAGAGACTTTAAGTGAGGGAGTTGTAGCTCAGCCATTTTTGAGTTATCATGATGATCTTTGACTCTATTTTTTTTTTTAATGGGTTGCTCCCTTCCTACTGCTGCTTCTTTATTTGAACTTACAGGGCTAAAGCCATCTGCAGTGTGACTCCATTTAAAGTCAGCGCAAAACCACCCAGGATGGATTTGGACCATGTATTTGTTTGTGATGTTACAGTTGGTTGCTCTGGTAATGATTATAATGTGTCACAAAGAAAACATTTTGTCTTAATGCACTGAGCAGACAGCAGGAACATTTTAGTACTTCAAAACAAAACACAGAGATTCTTTTTTTGTGAAAACGCTTTCAGTTATAACAACAAATCAGGGAAGGAGGATGATGAAGAAGATAGTATTTAAAGTTTTGTTTTCTGATTATGCAAGTATTGAATTATGTGATACTATAGTGTATCTGAGTCTGTGATAAACACACCTAACTATAAAATGGTTGTGGCGTTTTTGCTTGTTTTCAAGTGCAAGAGCCCAAATGAAACGCTGAGACCATGTGATGTACATCAGAGCAAGTTCCCTTATGCCAAAAAGGAATGCTCAGTTTTATACAGTGATGTTTTTGCACCTTGTCGCAATGTGGTAAGTTTATTAAATATCCAAGATATTCTGTCATGAAAATAATAAAATTACAGTAATTAATTTCTTCTTGCCATTCCCCTCAGTCTGAATGTCAGGGAGGATACAGAGCGAAGCCCTGCAAGTATCTCTTTGAGGGTGGGCTATGTTTGTGCAGAGCTCCGCATTCCTTTCAAGACTGGAGCCTAAACACAATAGCAATAACTCTGAGTTGTGAGTTAGTAGACTGAATAATGAAAGTTATGTTCTCTTTAGATTTTATTCATACCTTTTATTTATTTAGTAGCTAAATTTTTAAGGCTTTTGTATATATTGCAGAATTCTAAAGTTAAGTATGTAAAGTTAAACATGTGTAATGTACCTACAGCTTATCTCAAATGGTGTTATTTTGTTAATTATCCTGTTCAATATAGAAAGAAATGTGAGAAATCCAGATTTCAGCTTCAGAGCTATTGATATTTTTAATTAGTGGACAACTCATGGTCTGCTTTTTATCAAAACTCTGAGGCTTGGTGTCCTTGTTTTCCCAATACCTGGCTGAGCCTGGAACTTCAGTTACAAGAATGTCCTTAGGTCAGTCTAGACACGATGGGGACAACAACAGCTTTTGTGGTAATCTTTTGTTCCATTTTAATCCACCTTTTATCAATGCAAAACATGCTTTATACATTTTTCCCTGTTTCTGATTTTAGCTTCCCAAAGTTATTTAGGTACTTCTTTACACCTGGGCAAGCAAGAATTGCTATAACATTTTGTCTCAGTCTCTTATTTTCTTTATGACTATTAACACTAAATACTTAATATTAGATGTCACAGCTGAACCTCCTGACTTTCAAAAGTGAAGTTTGATATCAACATGGTTAGGCATTTGCCTGTGTAGGAGGTTGCAGTAGCTTAACCCAAGAGATTTATTAGTGTTGACTTAAGTTACTATGTAAAGAATTTTTTGAGCATGTGCCTGAGAACATAGTGATGAGTGTATTTTAGAAGTGACAAGTAATAAATAAAAATGGAACTTTTGAGAGTTTTTAAGAAGCTGTATTATCACAACTTATAAAGAAAGATGTTTTCTCTTGAATATTCATTTTCTATATCTTATCCATGTTGTGATGAAAATTTGAAAACATTACGCCAAAAATTTAGAATAATTATGTTAAAAAATGTATATCAGGTGCAAAACATAGTCAAGTATTTTCGCACATACATATGTATCTTCTATGGGACAGCCTGTAAAGCAAACATCTTTCATGTGTTTTTAAAACCTATTTATTAGCATGTGAAAATACAGGTCCTGCAAATATAATGTAAAGTGACCTCCTATCAAGGGCATCTGCAACAGACTGCTAGCTACAGGGGTGGAGAACTGGGTGCCAAGGAAAAAGCCCAAGCAGAGACTGACACTGGGGGCATGGAAAGGATGGAAAACATAGATGTGGGTTTCAGACGTGCTTGGAGCAGCACTATTACTGTTGCTCCTGCTCTGCGGGTGATGGAGGATCCTGCCGTGCATGGAGGGAAGCTCCTGCCTGTGGGACACGTGGCCTCAGAGTTCAACTCAGGCAGGAAAACCCAGTTTTCAGGGAGACAAAAATCTTGCATTTCTGGCTGGCAGAAACTGATGGATTGCAGTTGCCCAGATAAGCACTGAATTCAGCAGAATCTAAGGAGCCTCAACACTTGCAGAAAAAAAGGTCTTCCTCATGATTCCTAAGCTCAGTAAGAACTTTGACCTAAGGCTCCCAGTTTGTCACAACAGCAGGATATTTCTGACCCATGGAGAGATGCTGTCCTGCAGGCACGAGAGACAGGTTGAGGTCTTTGAAGCCAATCTGCTGTTTAGTGATTCCTGCATAGCTACTGCAGTTGTTTTCAGTGGAACTTGTGCTCGTGTGTGTTCCCCGTGTTCTCAGTGGTATCCCTGTTTTCAAATTAAGAAAAAGAATGAAAGCAAAATGGCATCACTCTCCACTGAAGGCAGAAAGTCTATCTTGATCGAGTCCCTGACAACTTCTAGCAGCTGCCAGCTGAGAAACTGCCTCTGTGTTAGATAAGTGCTGCTTTGTTGCTGTGATGGTATTTCCGTAATCTGACGTGTGCCATTTGAGTGCTTTACAGCTGAGCTAGACCAGAGACTAAATCGAAGAAAAGCATTGCTTTAAACATTTCATGTGTTGAGTGAGAACACTGTTTTGGAAACATTGCTCAACATTACAAAAATGATGATTTAAACTCAAGGAACAATGTATCATGTAAAACCATGAAATAATGTGATAGTATTTTAGAATGAGGATATGGATTTCTGATCTAATGAAGTTTTGGGGGCAAATTATATTAAAATCTTGATAAGTGCAGAAGTATTTTTTTGCAAAATGTCACCAGTGTGCTTAAGCCTTCTTTCTCTGGGCAAAACCCTCTCTACAAATTATTACTTTAATTACTTGGTAATCATAGCCGTAGCTGTGACTTTGTTATTTTTCATGCAAAACTGACAGGATGACTATAGATGGCAGTATTTGCCATATAAAAAAAGCAGAACATCCATCTTCAATATACTGTCCAAAATTGATGAACAGCAGGCACGTGGACAGACAAGTTTGTTGGTAGTCACTAGCTGAAATTTTCTTTTGTCATGTAACATAGGTATAAGCTGATCATTTAAACTGTACTTTTAGTGTAGGAATATGCCCAAACTTTGGAAAATACCCTATTTTTTTGTTTAATTCTTTCAGTTAATCCAGAAGTATAACTCCTGCTGAAAATGCTACAACGCAAATTCAAACAGCTCATGCATTTAAATGATGTCTTTTTCTCTTCCTTTTTTTATCCCCCTACAGATTGATGTGACTTCTTTCATCAAAAATTGTCACACAGATACGTGCAACTGCAATCTTGGTGGGGACTGTGAGTGTTTGTGTACCAGTATTGCAGCTTATGCCCACAAGTGCTGCCAGCAGGGAGCAGCAATCCACTGGCGATCTCCTTTGCTCTGTGGTGTGTATCTGGGCTGGCCATGCACCAGAGCTCATCTCTGAGGCCTTTGGCCTTTTTGCTGCCCAATTAGACAAATATGACAGAAGTAGGTGGATAATAAACGTGCTTCACATTTTTCAGGCTGTCTGTGTGTTAGCTGTGCTAGCCTTATACACCCTGCTGTCTTACTGAAGGGGGTGACTGTGCTCAGGGTGTGCTAGTGCAGAGACTATCGGAAAGGCACCTTTGTAACAGATCTTGGGTACATCCAGTGCTCCGTGTAGGGCTGCAAAGAGATGCAGTGCATTCTTCTTTTCATTGGCATCAAGAAGAGTTCTTGGCTATAGAATATTTCATGCTTCAGGTCTGCTGTCCCAGCACATCTACTTAAATACAGCTGTATGTCATTGAACAAAAGCCTAAGGAAATAAAATCCCTGGCTGAAATATCTTGTGGAAGATGAAACTTCCGCTGCTGAAAGTGAACTTTACTTTTTTAGGATGCAAATATGCATGGATTCTCTTGCTACTTTGTAAAAATAATGTACTTTTTTCTTTTTCTTTTAGCTTATGACTGTGAATATTACAATCAAGGTATGTAGTATTTGATATTCCTGCCTTAAAAACTCAGTTGAATTATTTTATGGGCTTTCTCTTGGACTTAATGTATGTAGTTTTAACATTGCTTCTATTTTTAATGAGTAAAGGTCAGTGGCCCAGCTGTGTTGAATGATCTTAGTAATCCCTAATACCTCAAATAATAACCTCATAATGTGCAATGTGTGGGTGGATTAATCCACCATTTGCATATCACTGAAGTCAGGGAGAAGCTCTAGGAGGATGTTAGCTTATGCTTGTACTGTAAATTTCAGAAGTGGGACTTACAATATTTTGAAATTGATATGTTATGGGATGTATGCGTGAGTCTCACAACTACTGTACTCTAAAAAGAACAGTACCTTAGAATGAGAGTGGTACTGATTTAATAAAATGAACTCCTGTGTCATCCCCTCTAATATTTGGATACTGTGCACATGTTTTGTAGGGAGCAAGATGTTGAAAGAAAAGGGAAACTTGACTAAATGCAATGATATGAATGTGAATTTTAATTTATCTTTTTTAGCAACTTACATCCTATAATGAGCATCATATAGAGATGATTCTTTTCTCCTCCTGTCTGGCCCAGTAGAGTAGTAGCATGTAGATTTTGCTAGGTATAACTGAATTTCCATAATTACTTTGTAGCAGGGAATTTTACCTTACTCAGAAATGTTTGAGGGCACGGTTTAATGGTGAACAGCGCGGTAGGAGTAGGTTGACAGTTGGACTTAATGATCTTAAAGGTCCTTTCCAACCTAAACGATTCTACAATTCCGTGAAAAAGTAGGAAGGAGTACTGGTTTTGGCTTGGATAGAGCTAACTTTCTTTGTATAGTTAATATGATGATATATTTTGTATTCGTGATGAAAATGGTGTTTTAGTTACTGCTTACACAGTATCAAGGCTTTTGCTGCTTCTCATGCTGCTTCTCATGCAGGCTGGGGATGCACAAGAAGTTGGAGGTGACATAGGTGGGACAGCTGACCCTAACTGATGAAAGGGATGTTGCAGAACATATGATGTTGTGTTCAGCAATAAAAACTGTGAGGGAAGTTTTCTGGAAGTGGTGGGTTGACCTTGGCTGGACGCCAAGGTGCCCACCCAGCAACTCTATCACTCCCCTTCCCAGCATGACAGGGGAGAGAGTAAGGTGGAAAAACAACTCATGGGTTGGGAAAAGGCAGTTTCTTTAAAGCAAAAGCAAAGTGGAATCTTGTGTGTGCAAAAGTGAAGCGAAGTGAAAGACAGCAGGGTTTATTCTCTACTTCCCATGAGCAGCAATGGTCGGCCACTCCCAAGAAGCAGGGCTTCAGCACGCATAATGGTTCCTCAGCAGGCAACTGTGGGAGATAATGAATCCTTGCCTTCCCGCTCCTTGCCTTAGCTTTTATGTCTGAGCTGACATCATATGGTCTGGAATATCCTTTTGGTCAGTTTGGGTCAGCTGGCCTACTTGGGTCCCCTCCCAGGATCTTGCTCTCTATTGAGAAAGGAATGTTACAGCACTGGTGCTGTGCTCAGCAACAGCCACAACACCGGTGTGTTATCAATACCCTTCTGGCTACCAATGCAAAGCACAGCACTGTGAGGGCTGCTATGGGGAAATGAACTCCAGCTCAGCCAGACCCGATAAACTGGGGCATATGTTGCTTAGGGCCCAGTTAGGCATTGATTGGCTGGTGGTGAGGAATTGGGTTTTTCACATCACTTTTCTTGCAATTGTTTTCCTTTGTTTCTTTTTCTTTCCTTCATTAAAAACAAAAACCAAACCAAATTAAACTGTCTTTATCTCCACCCCTGAGTTTTTTTCAGTTCTTCCCCCCCGATTCTCTTTGGGGGTGTGGAGTCAGTGACCAGCTCTGTGGTGCTTAGCTGCCTACCAGGCTTAAAGTTAAGGACAGCACTATGCATGTTTCCACTATCAAATGAAAACAAGTGGAAAATTAGGACTTAAGTTTTGTATGTTATGCAATGAGGATTTTTTTTTTCTATTTGATTTTTCTTCCCTTAGGTCTTGGTGAAGGACCCTATATTTTGGCAAGTTTTGGAGCAAATGACACAATTATCGGGGCTAATGTATCCAGTAGAAGGATATTTCCTCTGCCTAGAACCAAAGCATATGGAAATGTAATTTTCAGTTTCATGATAACTCCAGGTCTTTTCAAAGATAAAGATTTATGTAAGTGTTTTCAGCAGTTTTGCTAATGACAATATATACTTCTCAAACTATATGAATGATTTTTGCAGCATCTTCTAAATCTCACAAAGTAGTCTAGATATTTTTAGTTATTGGAATAAGTGAGGATGAAGAGGCCAACTTCAAAACTGAGGAATTTAATTTTTATCTTTTTTTTTTAATATTAGAAAACCTCACTGTCAGATTTAAAGCTGACTTCTCAAAGACTGTTTTAGAAATAATAAAAAATACCCAAGTGAATAAAATACCTTTATGAAAAAAAAATTACTTTGTATAACTGGAAAAAATTTTGCACATGTATATAGCAATTATCAACACTGAAGGTCAATGCAGGATATTTTTGTCTCCAGTAAAAGCAATTCTACTTTATCATTTCTTCTCACTGTTACTTTCACTGGACTATAAAATGTGCAACTTAGAATGATCAGTCTGTTTTCTGCATTGTTAGTAAGCATACAACGTAGAAGATAGTTTCTTAGCTATTCCTAAGCTCTATTTTTCACTTATCAAAGACTTACCCAGACTATACAGCCAAAAATAAATGTGTTTAAATATTTTTCCTTCTGTATGTATTTTCCTTTCTTCACATATATGCCATTTGTGTCAAGTAAGTCAATATAGATTTTTTTATTGTTTTCTCACATAATTTAATTTGTTGAAAAAATTCCCAAGCCCTCAAAGTAGAAAAGGTCTATCTTCACAGGAAAGTGAAATAAGCTTAAAAACATTTGAATTTTTTTCAGTGGGGAAATTAGGTTTTTAGATGTGATTTTGAAATGAAAAATGCATAGAACAAAAAAATTAAATCGGTCTTGTCAATTCTCCAACTGATGTAAAGTAAAGCAGAACTAAAATATTCATTATATCTATGCAGTACACAAGTAGTTTTCATATCCATGAGGAATGAGATAGTATTCATGTAGATTAAAGACACTTTAAGACTTTATTCAAGTTAAAAATCAAGTTCTTTCATTTTCAGAGAATTTTCTTCACTTTTGATTTCTGGCATGGGCAGAGCAAATAGAGGGTCAAGTCTCTTATTTGACAACAGGTTTTCTTACTGTATTGCTGGATATGACTGTATGTAAAAAACCCCCTGACCTCAAGATGAAGTCAAGCATGTTCATACAATTTGATGTTATTTACTAATGAAATTTGGGTACCCCTAAGTTGTCAGACATTTGTCCAAACTTGAGAAAAAACTCCCAATTTGAGCAAGTTCCAGTCTAAGTCTGCTTATGAATAATTTTGAAGGCTGTTAGCAGTAGGCTGAATGTAGTTTTGATCTAACTGATTAGCTCCCTGGTGCTTCTGGATTATATGATCAGTCTCTTTCAGACTCTGCACTGCATTTCCAACCATCATTTGTGTAACATAAGCCTGAAATATTTTTTTGTGAAAAGCGGGTGTTTAAAAGGAGCCACTTGAAAGCCAATATCTAGAATTTAATCTCAATTGTAAGTTGTTTTCTGTGAAAATCTTACTATAATTATTATTTTTTTTCTCCTCTGGAAGCTCTCTCTCTTGTTTCCCTGGAATCTGCTGAAAGACCAAACTACTTTCTGTACATACACGACAATGAAACCATTGGGTTGGAACAGTGGCAGGCAAGTGCCTTCTTTCAGAGACGAGCCACCTTCTTCCACCACCGTGGTCTCTGGAGTCCAGGGCTCAGTGCCTTTGAACTGCACAGTAAAAAAGGCTTTTTCATCATCCTCACCTCATCCAGTGTTAAAGTGGCAAAGTACAATGATTCAGAAGAATTCAAACATTTCAGTAGCTTTAGCATTGAAGGTAAATTAGGCATAATCCCCAGGGATAAGTATTCTTTTTCTGCTTGCCTTCAGAGCACTTGTCTTTCATCAGCAATAGTAACAAACTTTCTTATCCTGTTTTTAATTCCTTCCTTTCTTTGTCTTCCATTCCATCTCAAAATGCTATTTTTTTTTTAATTTTTGCAGATGATGGTCACTTTATCTTTGAACTACATTTTCATTTGTTTACACTTTCAAAATGAAATTCACATGTCAGAAAATGATGCATGTTAATATTTCATTAGTGATGTATAGATATTTAATCTTTTAAATAAATTGGGTAATTGTATTGCTTCTGCAACCAACAATGTCTTCACTATCTTCAACTAATTTTTAAGGTCTGTAAACAGAATATATTGTAAGAGTAGCTGTTTTTATTGTTGAAGCTTGAAGTGTCTTCTAACTTGAATGAATCTAAAATGCTTGAAATTGAACAAAATTTCACCTATTTGAAAGTTCTGAAGAATTTGTCTATTTGGCTTCCATTTTTTCATCTATCTGAAAATCCCAATGTATGGTATAGAAAAGGCTATAAATTTATGGTTGATTGACTATACAATCAATAAATAATACTCTTTCCTTCTTTCTCAGAACTTAGTGCTTCTGTGCCTTATAGAAGGATCTGTGAATGGCGATATGAATCTTGTGCCAATCCTTGTTTTAAGACATGTAGCGATCCTGAAGGAATAGCATGTAGATTCCTTCCTCCGTAAGTAAAATTAAGCTCATATTGCTACTGTATTGTTTTTGTAATATGCATACCATATGCTTTATGAAGATTACTGCACTCGCAATATCCATTCCTTTTTACTCATCCAGATTTCAGTTTCACTCTTGTGAGAAACTCTCACAAGTCATATAAAAATATTTGTAATAAGCCTCTTGTTTCCCACAGTATATATTCCTGTTTATATGCGATACTTCAACACAAGAGGGTTTGTATTTAGCCAAGAGGATTAGCTTCTGGTAGTGGTTAAGTAGAAAGCTATAAAATTAAATGAAAGCTATTTCCTGCTGTGGATTTATATTCACATCCTAAACCAGTATCCTGTGATGATAAAATGACTACATCTTTCTGGTGTTTATGTGAAGGAAATCAAAAACTGTAGGTAAAGTAAGGGAGTAATGCGCCCTCTCCTGTAAGAGGAGGGAACTTGTATACTAAGAGGTAGTCATTGCCATAAAGAGGGTGATTTTACACGGGTGATATTAGCTCGTGTGTTAGTGACGAGATTTCCTGTCTCCACGGTTCTTCCTTGGCATCTATGGAACAAGAACACACTAAAAGAAAAAAATACCTAAAAACTGAAGGCACAGTGTGTTGGAAAAGAAAGGATATTTTGAATTTCAGACTACTTCCCTAGGTATATGCAGCTTATGATTTGGAATATTAATAGTATTGCTAATTTTCTGTGTTTGTATTCTTAGCATTTTCCATATGGGCACACTGGTTGTTAATGCCATGATTTTCTTATTAAAAAATTTCCCCCAAAATGAAAAAATATGGGAATATATGGACTTCTCTGCACTCTCCTATGCTGAAAGTACACAACAAAAGACTTTCTATAGAGTTAGTCTAAGTATTTTAATGTTTCAAACGAACATTCATCATTTTTGGAAAACCTTTCTGCTTAGGGATCTAAGCTTCAACCTGGCTGTGGAAGCAGCTATCATGTTCATCAGCCTATTCAAAAGAATTGACTATTAACAATTTAGAAACAGAACTGTGCTGTTCAATAATGTTTTGACCTTAAAATGCCTCAAAATTCTGTGTTTGCCATTACATTAGAAAGTTCTCAGAGCTTTGATAGGGGAGACATTTGATTTTTTTTTTCAAATAAAATAATTAAAAGTTAATTTATACTTCCCCTGTGGCTTCAGAATTGACTATAAAATATTTTATAGGGTTGAAGGATGCATGCCATACTGTCCCAAAAACATGATCCTCGATGAGGTCACACATAGATGTGTTTATCCAGAAGACTGTAAGTATATTTTATGATACTGGTCTAAACTTATACCTTACTCTAGAGATCCCAGGAAAGACTTAATCAAGTGTTCATTTTTTAAAACTAAGTGCTTTATCAGAACATCTGTCTGTTGAAGATCTCTCTGGGACATAGACTCAATTCCCAGTCCATTCCCTGTCCATTCCAAAATACAGCTTCTACATTCAAACAAGCTATATTTAAAACTGAATTCTTTAATTTCTCTAATTGTGGGTTAAATATAACCTTTAGACATGATGTTATACTCATGACAACTGTGTTTGACTATATAATGCTAGTATATTATACACATATAAGAGAAAGATCCCAAATGAAAGAAATACTGCTGTGGCAAAAAGTTCATTCTTTTCAGATGGCGGGACACCACTAACAAACTCAAAACATCTATTTCATAAGTTCTAGTGTGTAATAATACCACATTGCTTGCTTATTTTGGAGGGTACAGTATTCTTTTAATATTAAAATTAAATTTTAATACTATGTCTTATTTTATTTTACAAATTTTGAGTTAAATACATTGTGCTTGATATTTACTAGTAAAAAGTTTATTCCAAATATTTTACTGTTTTGGATTTACTGAATTTTCTATGGTATCCCCTTGTTGTTTCAAAACTGCTCTGCTAAATCAAGATTTTCACTAATAATAAAAAATTAACTACTTCATTTGGAAAGAAAATTTGAAAATTGAGTCATCTGAGTTCCTCAAAGTCATCAGGCAACCTGGAACCATTGGCAAGCTCTGATTTGCTAACATTTAAATGGGACTTGAGTAGAGATAGATGTTGCTGTTTTGCTTTACTAATAATCCATAAAAGACAGTGAAACATGCATTTTTCCTTTTAGGCATACCTGTGACACCTACAGGATCAGAAACTGGAACAAAACCTTCATGGTTAATCTCTCACACGGATACTACCATGGAGAGATTTCCTCAGACACCTCCTTTATTTGTTACTTTGGTGAATGAACCAACTCATATCGGTGTGACAGACAAAATAACCATGGAGGCAAACACAACTTTAAGGGGAATGAATATGTCAGCACAGTCCATTACAGACTTTTACTCATTGGAATCATCTAATGCAGCCACCTATTCAACATTTTCATTACCAAGTACAGTGAACCCTTCTGATGTACTTCACAGCACAGCCAACTCTACTGTCCCTTCCAAACTCATCTCTTCAACATATTTTCCAACTCTTCTTCAAGCATCAGCAGTCATATCACATACTGTCAGTTCTAATACATCTTTAATTTTACCTATTACAATAGCAACTCCAACAGCTTAGTGCAAGTACAGTTCCAAAACATTCTGCATTATTAACACCCACCTCCCTATTGGTAGCTCCATTTTCACTTGAAACACCAACCACTCAGCTAGGAACAGTTCCCCTACCTCAACATTAACAACTTTAACCTTCAACCCATCTTTTGTCACTTCTGAGCTGTCTGCAGGGATTGGGAAGGGTAAGAGTCCTTCAGTAAGTAATTTTAAGGGAGGTGAAATATCCTCTGAAGTGTCTTTGTCTGCTTTGCTGGCTGGCAGAACAACTTTCACAAGACCTGTATTTCTTCTAGGTCCATGGTTGACATTAGGCACATCTACTTCTCCTATATCTGCTTCGTCTGTTAGAACGAGGTCTTGCATTGATCATACTGCAGTTTACCCAACATGGTTTTCTGCACTGACTTCAACTGGTCCTCAAATTCCTATGACTACTAGATTTGCTAGCTCTAAGTTTTCCTCAATTGATCACAGTTTCATATTTCAAAACAGCAAAGCCCTTGTCTAAAACTTCTCTGATATCATTAAATGCAAGTTCTGCAGCTAGTTTTTCTCCAAAGCCATTTTTATCTTCAGTGCAAATTTCGATGACTGTTCCCAAGCAGGCATCTCCATTAAAAAAGGGCAGTATTTATGCTGCTCTGCCAGTAATGACTGTATCTGCACCTCAAGTTGCTTCTCAAATTCCTATAAACACTTCTTCAACTCCTTCTGTAACATGCATAGTATCTATAGCAGTGCATTCCTTGATTACCTCCATAAAGCCCAAAGTTATGGCAGCTGTCACTGTTGCCTCCAAAAGTGTTTATAAAATATCTTCTGCAGCTTCCATTCCTCAACTCAATTCAAAATCTTTGACGTGTCTATAGTAAGTAAAGCCTCAAGAGGAAATAAGTATATAATGCACACTCATTTCTGTGTCATCCACTTCTAAAAAGCCAGTGAAATCCATTATGTCTACAGTCTTCCCTCTCAGGACATTGGTATTACCTCCAAATGCTACATCAGTAACCACTTTAGAAATTACAGAGTACCCAAGCAGTTCAGATACAGAATTGAGAACTGACCCTGTGGCTCAAAGTTCAGGCACTTTCATTCCTAAATATCCTTCTCTTACAAGGTCATCATCTTTATTTACAACCTTGTCGTCAACATCAGTACCATCTTAGGTGACATTTCAGACTACAAGTTCTTCATTGATTCTCACAGTAGATAGCACTTCATCACTAACACAAAATATAATTGCTGCTCAAGAATCAGTTTCATCTCTAGATGCACAAGGAATGCCAAAAATTCCAGTTACAGACGTTCTGACTCGTGTGGATTTTTCTAAATTCACTTTAAAAATAAGCCCTTCTACCAACCTTTCAGCAGCACTAAAATCATCCATTTTAAAGCCCTCTTTACTAATGCCTAAAATTTCTGAAGCCACTTTAGAAAGCCAGCCCTCTATGCCTTCACTTCCTCCTAAGACCACTCATATCTCTAATGTTTCTCTAGGGAAGCAGAGTTCTTCGGTAAGTTCTTCAGAAGAAGATGGAAAAATGTCAGCCATAGCAGCTGGAATCATCACTCAATCCACTACACCAATGATCATGAACACAACAGTGAATGCCACATCCTCAAAAGTACCTTATATTTTTGCAAAAATACCGCCTAGCTCTTCAGCCAGTTTATTAGTTACTTCAGGCACTACTCTAGCCTCTAGGATTACTACAAAAAGCACTGATCCTTTTGTTGCTGATTTGGATTTTTATACAACTTCAGCTTCAGTTCTTACCACCACAGAAACACACAGATCTTTGTTTACAACTGCAGTAACTCAAGTTTCCCAGAGCACTAAAGAAACTCCAAAAATTATTGTAATGAAAACAACTGGTACTACAAGTCCATTATCACAGATGAAGAGTACCTCATATGCAGTTTCAGAAGTTAAATACTCAACCTCTTATGAGAGAACTGTGGAAATTTCACAAAGTGGTCAGACTTCGTACGAGCAAAGAAATTTTACCAAGATAAAGGCAACCACAACTGACAAATCTTCCCTGCCTTATTTGCCATTAACTGCAGTCCAGAGTTCGCTTGTTTCAAGAAATACCTCAGTAAAAAATATCTCTCTTTCTGGAGTCCCAGGTCTAACAACATCAGATAGGTCAAAAATCCCAACACAGAAACCGATTAAACATTATTTTAGTTTAGCAGAGGCCACAGAGAGAACTAAAATAGGTTTATCTCATTCTAGTGGTGGAATGGCTCTACTTTCCTCTTCAGAAACAACAGCTGTAGCTGACAAGGCTTACTTTGGTACAATGATGCATACACTGATGTCTACATCATCTGAGTGTGTGGTATGATCAGTTTTACTTGTCCCTGTATGTTAAATTTTATCTTACTTTTCAGTCTATTCTGTTATGCTACGTATGTAATACCAGAGATTTTAAATAGTTCCTATTTTCTATTTAATTTGTATATTTTTAAATACCCACTTATTCTTAGAAGATAGTTTTATTGTTGCTCTTACACTGCCCCGGTATGTTCTACAGCTTGGATGTATTGCTCTGAAAAAAAAGGCTTTAAAGCTATATGCTTGTTCTAAATATAGCTAAATATATTACTGAGGTGCAGAAAAAGCCATAATCCATGGAATTTTTGGGTTTGTGCATAATCTCACTCTGTCTTTCCTTTTCCCGTTTGTTTCTTTGACATATGTTTTAACCTCATGGGAATGCGTGATTTTGTGTTTCTTAAAATGCTTCAGATTATTGCTGACTATAATGCATAGCCTCAATGGATAATGCTTTTTGTAGGGTATTCCACCAAAGTTAGATGGAACAGGACAGGTGTGCTGTTAGAGGGAGCATGTATTGTTGCCACCTGTTACAACCACACAAATGCAAATAATTCCAAAATAACTGATGAGGGGCAGGTAGATATACTGATACTCTCTCAGAGCAGGGGAGTGGATGAATAATTGTTTTGATTTCATAAAGGCAGTGAACTTAGAGCTGATTCTGGTTGGTTTTTTTCCTTATATGACAGCCAAGATACCTTGAATCTGTTGACAAATGTAGCCAGTATGTATGTGTTAATATGGGTTGGATGTTATACAATCTTTCAAGAAACTGCCCTAAGGATGTGCAGAAGCCAGATTGTGGTTTTCGAGGAATGCCTGTTCAAGTTAACACTGATAGTTGTTGTCCAGAATGGGAATGTCCCTGTAAGTCACTGTTTTATTTTTTAATAAAATATAGTGTCTTGATCTGTAAATTTCAAGTAATAAATTAAGGGTTTATTCCAGTGGGAATATGAGGTTGAATACCACAATGAATTTAAAAGAGCTATTCATCAGCAAAACAGAATCAAATATACTGAATATTTTGGTATATTTGAATTGACATTCAACCACACTGTATTATAGCATTCAAGAGAATCAAAACATTTTGTTTTGAATGAAAATACTAAAATGACATCTGCTGTTTGAACATCAATGTTTTCCAGCTGAGACATTTCGGAATTTCTATCAGTAAAAGTGGTAAGATTTCAACATTTTGTGAAGAAAAAAAATTGCTAGCATTTTCTGAAAGACAGAACCCCTCAATTTCAGTTACTCTAATTGCAGTTTTTACTCATGCTTAGAAACTGCAGAAACCGGCAGATGAGTGTCTACCAAGGGAAAAAGAAAGGCTAAAGAGAAGTCATATTTAAACCTTGCAGTTATTGATTAATGGTAATTAGCCAATGGTAATTGGTCATTGGTTAATGAAACCCATATTACACTTTATATTTGTTTCAAGATCGGACAGAAAAGTTCCCTCTTATCAGTATCTCAAAAATATGTACATTTTAATGCATATATTTTAGCTCATGCTGTACAGATTCATTGACCTTGCCTGTAAAACATTGGCTTAAGTGAAAATTTTCACCATTTTAAACATTCTCCCCTATCTTGGGCACACAACAGTAGGTTAAGATATTTCCACTGAGAAACCTAAGCACTTGGTTCTGCTTATGGCTCAATATGCTGTCTGCAGAATAAGGTCATCAATATATATATGAACGCATATGTGAAAGAAAATAATGTTAGAACCGAAAGGTTTTAGAGATGTGCTGTATTTGGTTTTGTGTTAACCTCATTAACTGACTTTTTTAGGTCAATGTTCTGTACTGTCTGAACTGAGTATTATTACATTTGATGGAAACAACATAGCCCTCTGCAATATGGCTTCCTACATTTTAGTCAAGTTACCAGGAGAAATTATTGTTGCTCATATCGAAAAATGTCCTGCTAATCAGGTAAGATTCTTGCATTTCTGCAATAATTGTAATAGTTTCTTGAATTTTTTTGTTATAGGTATGAAATTCTGCAAAAATATGTCAATCAAAACTTAGATATAAAAGCCATACCAATTGAAAAATGACAAGTTATTTAATTTTCAAGGAGTATGCTTAATCATGCTGTCTAGATAAAAGTATTTTGTCTCAGGTTAAATAGTAATTGTTATGTTATAAGGAGATTCAAATGTAGGTTACACATAAATTAGAAGAGGTGCCATAACTTCTGAATCTTCATGTCTCCTTTCAGGCTCTTCACGCACAAGTCTTCTTGTGGCCTTGAATTTATACTTTGCCGTATGGTCAAAATACTAAAATATTTTGAATAGTCACAAAAGATATTTTGTAGTTATTTTAGGAATGTATTAATGACTTTGGGATTACTGTGGTGAGTTGTTCTTTGTAGTTGTCTAACTCTGCACTGCCTACAGAGGGGATCTGGCCACTTTATTTTAGACTGCCAGTTAAGGTCAGGTCAGTCTCATCCTTAGAATCTATAAATACATTTCCTTTGCATTGCCTGTAGTCATAATTTATGCAGCCCTTGAGCAACTGGCTTGTTTCCATCCTTGGTTTGTGGATAAACAAGTTACTGATGAGGAACTTCAACAGGCTTCTTTCCCTCCCATCCCTCTTTTATACTCTCACTGGGCAACTGTATACTTGAACTTTAAGACTGTTAAGTACAACAGTTGTGCACTAGTTTAGAGGTTTTCTATTAAATTGCTCTCTTCACTGTTTCTTGGTTACAGTCTAGAGGTGGGAATGTAAAACACATAGGCAGATGAGCTTTAGAAGTCCATAGCTGTAGTTCTTTAAGAAATATTTTTTGAAAGGGCCTTTCAGCATGTGCAGTACTTTAGCTGGGAAGTGTGTATTTTTTATTATTTATAAGGAATATACTAAATTAGTGTAATTATTTAGCTGACTGTAGAAGAACTTCAAAGACAAAGAAAATAGTAAACTTATTTTTGATAAATAAAAATGCTGCTGATTATCATTGCACTTCTAATTTTTTTAATGTTTTTCAGAGTGCAAATTCAATAAGAAAACTAGTAAGTACTTTTTTATTTTACTAATTATAAAATGCATTAATGTTACATATATTGATAAAAATTCCCAATAACACTGGCACAGAATTAGAAAAACAATAGTAATTAAACTCATTTGTCACTTTTCTTTCAAGGTTCCACCTGCGAGCACTTCAGGGCTCTGTTTTAAGAAATTAAATGTCACAACACCCACATGTAAAATACTTATCAATCGCTTAGCAAGAAAAGTAAGTATATGTCAACAGTACGTACACTTAAAAAATAGCTGGAGAGCTATTCTGTTGTAGAATGTAATAAATTGGAATTAAAATTATATATTACAGGATTAGGACTAGTTTTGCAGTTCAGGTTCCCAGTAATTTATGGTATCCTAGGAGCAAAACAATATACATTTCTGATACCATGCTTCACTTATCTGTCATTTACCAAAAATAACACTTTAAAGTTCTTTAGAGATTTTAAAGAAGCTTCAAAAGAAGTTATACTTGAGATTGTATTTTCAGAAACCCTAAAACTGAACAAAAAGTGTTCCAAGATGGGATAAACACTAAATCTGCCTTTCCTACTAGTCAATTACAAGTCAGAACAGATAACATTGAATAACTGGAATGAGGTTTTGTTTTATAATACAATATATGATAAATAAGATTTATTCCTTCCTTAATTAGAAAAGATTTTTTTTCTCATGCCTACTTCATTTGCAGTTATAGGAAATGACACTGATGGGAAGCTCTATGTTGCAAGCACTGTGACTGTTGTATGTGGCAGAGGCCGAAAAAAAATAATTTTCCTTATTAAATAGGAATACATATAGAATAGATAATTGCAATCTGGTTTTATTCCTAAAATGTGTTTGGTTTATTTTAGGTAGTAGTGGATTCTGTAATTCAACCATTACCATTTTCAAAAGAAGGACTTAGTATTCAGGATACTGGTGCAATGTATGTCGTCAATACCCCAGCTGGTATTAGCATCAAGTGGGCTCATGTTACAGGCATCATAGATATACAGTATGGATTACACTCTAACACATCGATGAAGACAGAAGGACTTTGTGGTGAGGCTATGGTCACAATTTTTTTCTTGTTTAATAACTTCCCATTTGAAATTTGCAACTCTCTTTCGTGTCTGTGACCAGCTGTCCTTATAACTCTCCTTGTGACTCTCACTAGCTATGATGACAATCCTATGTGATGTGGGCTTGTGAAATACTGCTAATTAATACCAATAAATTAATCATTCTGTTTTGAAAGCACTGCATGCTAATAAAGTACTTTTTAGAACAAGTAGTGATCAGCACATTGTATTTAAATAGCTTTTAAAAAAATTACTTATTTCTGCCTGTTTTTAAGAATATTGTTGAAGTGAAGCAAAGAAAAGGGAAAAATTTTCAATGGAAAGTGGCTGCTAAAGAAGTTCAGGTAGTGACAGTATATTTCAGTGATTATGGAGAAAAGAGTAACTGTCTGTTGTTAGCAATGTCAGCTTATTGCTATGCAAATACTGAAAAAAGATTTATCTTGGGAAGGGCTCAAGTCTCCTGAGGATAGTGAATCTGAATTTAGACCTCTTGAGGTTGAATCTAGGGTCCAAAACTGTACTGAGTTGTCTCAGACTTGAATTACAATGATGATAAATTTAGCATATTTCAGGCTTCCCTGATAGCCTTTTTATAACTCTGCCTGAATGAATAATATGGAGAAGTGTAAGCAAGTATTTCAGAATTGCTTTAATTCTATCATAAATGTTCATTTTCTGGTGCATTGTAATTTTATGTAGTCTACCCCACATTGAAAAGGAAAGCGAACTTTTTATGATCTTTTAAACCAGTTTTAGTTTTAAAAGCAAACAATGCGATTCAGATATGCTTTAATTATAAATAAATCAAATCTTTAGAATCAATTGCTATATTCTGATTGAACAAAAGGAAAGTTCTCCTAGATCTGGGGAGAGAACATGAATATTGGCCCTGCATCTTTTCCCAGTATCGTGCCATGCTCTTTATACATGCCGAAAGAGTGGGATGAGATGAGATCAAATGCAGGAAGAATTATAGAATAGTCATAGAAGAGTTGCTCTTTGTACCATGAGAAGATACAAAGAGGAAGACTTTGCGGACAGATCCAAACTTCGATTTAAAGTGCTGCTTTACTTGATATTTTGCAGGAAAATCTGAAATCTTCTTTAGCTCTTCTTTCCTATTCTCTGCTGTTAATTCCTGATGGGGATTCTTCAGTCCTCTCCCTTTCATAATAGAAAAAATTGTGTGACTGTTTGGTACATCAGCTTTATTTTTAAAAGCTGTATTGATTCTGTAATTCTATAATATGACCCTACAAATTCTAACTCCAGCAGTTAGTGATTTGCAGGAAGAAGCAGAAGAGTTAAGAATAGTGGAATGTTGTGCTACTGTCAAATGCTTCTTATCATGCAAATACCATCTTCTGTATTCCTCCATGCTGTCTGAAAGAATAACAGCCTGTCACACCAAGCTAGCCCAGTTCTAACAAGGTACCCTGGAGAGCATCAGACTGCAGGGCTGGAAGCACAAAGGCAAGGGCTTAGTGTGGGGTTAACGGTGCAGAAGGAAAGTGGAAGCAAGATAGAAGACTTTGCCTGATCAGTTCCGAGATATAAACCACTAGTATGAAGATTAAAGTTTTGGCATTAGTCACTTATTATGTGCTTATAGGAATCATATATTTTAATTGATGAATCAACAGAATACCTACGATAATGAATTCAGATAGCCAGTGAATGTCAGGGGTCTGGGTGGGGTTTTTTTCCAGTGGTTTTGTATTAATAAATAGAGTAAGAACTGTATTTTCTCTTGAGAAAGCAATTTGTTCATCAAAAGATTCTTTTCACAACTTCTTGCATTTAGAATGTTCAGTTAAATTTCAATACATGTCAAATAATCCGTGACAAGCAGTTAACTTGAAAGCCTCTGCAGTTACTCACAAGGAGCTGACTGCTGTTCAGTAGAATGAGATCAGAATCTAGTGCCATATCAGTGAGTTTGCTACACTCAACACCACACTTTGGTAGCAGTTTTTCTCAAAAGTTAATTAATTGTTGGGAAAGGTATGATTAGCTGTACTGCATGATCTGCTTGTTTTACTTAGCCATTGAGGTGAGAACTAAAGTCACAAGCAGAAGATTGGAACTACAGTGGACATATTTCTACTTTCATTTATAAACTCAGGTGACTAAGTTGCACGGGTCAGCCTGACGCAGTATTAATCTTACCTTATTAAGTGCACTTTTCTTTTGTTTGTGCTTTGAATATGATGCTCTGTCTCCAGGGGTGTGTAATGGAGATCCTAGTGATGACCTGAAAATGCAAAACATGAGCATAATTACAAATATGGAGGAAATTGAAATGTTCATTAAGAGTTGGGAAATTGAGAAATCACTTGATGTAACAACCAGGAGGCCAGTAAGAAACTGTACTGAAGATAACTGCACATACTGTATGGAACTGTTAAACAGAAGCATTTTCATCCCTTGTCACAAGAAAGTGAGTACGAAGATCAGAAAAATTGCAGGTGCAATTAAAATAAAAGTTGTATAATTAAGAAAAGAGTGAGAGATATATGCACATTTGCTGTGTTCTGCCTTATTGTCATATTTCAGTTGAACAACTGCATGGGTGGCTTTAATACCTCCATCATGTTGCCTTTAGTACTTTTGCCACATTGTCCAATGTAAACACGCATTTATATTGATCCCTGTGCTATTACGCTGTTTTAAAAATTATTTATTTTTAAATAATTAATAGGAAATTCTCAAAGGAGAGACACCAGATTGTCATGTCAAGACAAATACGTTCCAAAAGGGTTGTTTTTATTAAATTCCTGCTTGGGGTCACTGAAACAGAAAGCCTTGTGTTTCTGCTGCATACAACAGTGACTCATGCAGTCTGAGACTTATCTGACTAAAGAAATTTCCAGTTAAACAAATTTTGACCTAGTCACTATTATGTTGACAATTTGGTAGCATTTCTTACAAAAATCATTATAATTTGTTTCTGAAAACTGTACTTCCTAATGGAGATACAGCTGTAGCATGCAGCCTGCCACTAGAGGTGGGTAGTGCAGCACAGCTGCTTCCCAGAACAGAAAATGAGGAAATCCCAAATCTCTGAGGTCTGACTTTCCCCACTTAATTAAAAATAAAAAGGATTAATTACTCAAGTGTCTTTTTCTTCTCAGAGATGTGTTCAGATTCCTGATTCACTTCGTGCTGTTTTGCCTTTCCACCCTTAGTCTGTGTTGTGTTACACTTTGGTTTTCATCACAGACAAATGCTGTTAAAAGTATTGCAGGCAGCTGAACCCCTTCCTTCAAATTCCCAAGACCACTCCTCACTTTTCCCAGATAGAAAAAAAGGGAGGGAGTTCTTCTGAAAAGAAGGAGCTATATTTGCCGCAGAAACTTAGTGGGAGGGAGCAATGGTAATCAGTTTGGAATCAAGAAGGGAGAGTAGCACCAGTGCAGCACAGTAGTGAATAGGCAGAATGAAACAAAAGCTGACTTTTCCACCATGTTATGAACTTATGCTAAAGGAAACAACAGAAGTAAGAAAGGTTGCATCACCTGCATTTAGACTCGGTAACATAGGCTATCAGGTCCTGCAGACGCAGAAAGAGAGTAATAAATAATTCATTCACAGTAGGATTTTATGGAAGGTATAGCAGAAATGTTCAGCTGAGATTGTTGACTTTTAGTTGACTGAAAAGCTCTTGCAAGTAGTGTGAAAATCTCCTTAGGACTGTGTTCTGTGTTTACTGATAAGCATAAAGAATTCTCGTTGTTTAAGTTTTGTAGAATGAGTGTTCTGAGAAAAAAGGTGGTTTTTAATTTAGCCACTGCTAGTGACTTTTTTCCCCTTGGGGCTGTATTATTTCTTGTAATTAATGATTTATTTTAATTACATAAAGTCCTTATACTTTTTAGTTCCCAATTGCAATATGTTCCTAGGTGTCACCACAGGAATTTTGTGAGAAGATGTGGATCAACAGTACTTATTTCTGGAATTATGAGTGTGATGCGCTTTCTGCATATGTGGCTTTGTGCAACAAGCACAACATCTGCATTAAATGGAGGACAGCTGATTACTGTTGTAAGCATGTAGCCATATTCTATACACCATATGTCTTTAGTGATGAGGTTTTTTAGTGATTTAGTGTTTATTGATGAGTTAAAACTATACTAGTTTCTATTATTATTGTAAGCGCTATCTCATTTTATCACAGCATGAGTAAATCGGGGTACAAGTTAAGATGTATTCTTTTAGTCAAAGTGTCATGAATGAGTTTAATCTCAGTCGAATGAGTTGCTTACCTGAAGTACTGTTAAAAGTATAAACTTTCTGTGATACAATCATTTGTTCTTACTAGCTGTTTATACAATGAAATGCTGAAAGAATAACAGAAACACTCAGTGACTTGTTTTTATTTCTTGCAGCATTGAGTTGTCCTGAGGGCAAGGAATACCAGCCTTGTGTGCAACCCTGTGAAGCCAAGACATGCTTAAATAAATGGTTCTATGAAGATTCTCCCTGCTCCTATTTGAGGGAAGACTGTGTGTGTAAAAATGGCACCATTCTGCATAGAACAGACTCTGACCTCTGTATACCAGAAGAAAAATGTAGTAAGTGCATCAGAACAGAGTAGTTTTGCAGATATGATGATATTAACCACAGTTCAGTGTAAGAGTTTAAGTTCTGTGCCAGTCCTCAGTAAGTGTGAATCTGGTAGAGGTCCATTCAACAGAGCCTACTCTGTCTCAAGATACAGCAATTTATGCTTTCAGTTCAGTTTGATTTAAGATCCAGTGCTGATGCACTTCTGTTGGGGAAAAATGATGGTCATTCTTCCACACCTCTGAAGCTTTTCTTCCTCTAGTACTCAGGGAGGAATAGTATGGGCAGGTTCTGTCCCTTGCCTTCACCCATTTTCATCCGTAGTGAAGCATTTGTTCCTTGGGGCTTTTAAGGTCATCATCCTTCCTTGGATTCCTTTATCATAATGCTTGACAGATGTATTATTTTATGCAATAGTTTTATGCAATTCATGGTTGCTTACAGAAAATGGAGCTGTCTACTTGCTGAAGGAATGTAATGGGATTTTTCTTCCAGCATGTACAGATAGTAAAGGACAACCCCGCTCTGCTGGGGAGAACTGGAATGGGTCCATGAGAGGCTGTTGCATGTATGGATGTTTAGAAAATGGAAGCATTGTTGCTGTAGAACCTGAATGCAATGAGGATCCACCACCAGTCTGTGAAAGAGAAGGAGAAGTTATTGTCAGTGTCATTGAAGAGAGAGCTTGCTGTCCCAAGAAAGTTTGTGGTATGTACCACACTTGTTTTCAGTAACAGAAGTGTAAGGTAAGTGCTTAACATTCACTGCCAGCTGACAAACTTTAGGCAGGATTCAAGGTAACATTTTTCAGAAATCATTTTTAGGTACTTGTGGTTGGTTGGGCCAGGAATTCAGGCTTCTTTTCTGTATAAGAACTGACTTGCTGAAATAAATTTTTTTCTTAGAAGTTCACCAGTTAAACAAAACTTCTGTCAAAAATTATTTTTTAAGCTCTTGCATGGAATTTAGAATATGTATCAATAATATATATATCTCAATAATAAATTGATATATATTTGATAATAGAAGTACCTTGGTAATTGGAGCAGTCATCAGACCCTGTTTGCTTTCCTTACTAGTGCTTTGGTGTGACAAGCAGTATCCTCTGATCTACTGCTGTTTTCCAGATGTAGTTTTCTGTGAGCTGATCACTGCATACTAATATTCTGTCTAGCCATGGTTGTTAGGAAAAAGAATAAACTTATTGCTCCTAAAACATTAAGCAAAATGTACTTATTTCTTCTTAATGTCTTCAAGGGAAAGGAGAACAAATGGTCCAGCTGATGTGGTGCTTTTGCTCACTAGATACCTGTAACCAAAACTGTATTGTCAGTTTGCTTAGGGGAAATCAGTGGGACATTTTAGCTGGCTTCAGGTATAGGAAGCAGAGTAAGTAAATACCTGTTTTAGGAGGGATATACCTGCTTGCTTGTGTTGAGCTCAAAGGTCTACATGATGGTATGGAGTGCACTTTAAGCTGTCTTGGGCTGGTCTTATTTAGTGGATCACTGTACTAGATGATATAAATATCTTGAGCCATAGAACTTGCAATTGTATCTGTTTAAATACAATAAATTTGGTTGGTTTTTTTGTTTGTTTGTTTGTTTTTTTCCCACAGAATGTAACATGTCATTGTGTGATGCCATTATTCCACCATGCAAACCCACTGAAAAATTAGTGATAGGCTACCATCCGCTGTCCTGCTGTCCACAGTACCGATGTGGTAAGGGAAATACAAACGCACAGTTACTGGGAAGTTTTCCATACTTGCATTGTATGTTGAAAAAAGATTTACATTACAAGTTGTTTTGACTGTTAACAGAATGGGACACCGTAAATAGCGCCAGGCAATGAGATATGGTTTTTGTCCTCATTCTCCAATACTGTTTTTGTGTTTGAGTTTTGTGTCATTTCTGATTTACAGTCAATTTGGGAAGTTTTATTTTACTAAGTAGATCAAGAATATATTTTCTTTATCTTTTTAGTATTGTCTCAGTGACCCGTTTTATGATAGTGTTTGTTTTGCATCCTACAGAATGTGATCCTTCAGTTTGTTTCAATGCTTCCCAGCTGGACTGCAGAGAAGATCAATTTATCGTTGAAGCAAAACAGGAAGATCCCTGTTGTTTCTCACATCTCTGTGGTAAGAAGCCTCTAATATTTTTATGGAGAACTAAGGAATAGTCAAAAATTACAAAAACAGACAATAATTCTAAACCAAGTAACTTAAACCAGGAATTCTTGGAGAGGTCAGTGAGACTTCATATGGATCAGGCTGACTGGAGCGTAATTATTTTTGAGTTTGAGGATCTTTTCTTTCCAACGTAATTTTGAACATCATACTTGAATTTTGTTAAGTTTTTATATAAAATCTATGAAAGTTCTGTTATATGAGTAATAAACACAATATTACTTGTTATTTAGTTTATTAAATGGAATTCACATGTGCTAATTTTTTAGTATTTAAAACTTTGTAAATGTCTGATTTTTTTTTTTATATTTAGTTTGTGAATCCTGTATTGAGCCTGTTCCTTTGTGTGATGAAGGGGAAATTCTCACTGTAGACCTTAATACTATACATTACTGTTGTCCTCATTACTACTGCGGTGAGTGTAACTGTTGTCAGTTCCATATATTGCCAAATTTAGTTAAAATGACAGACTCTGTGTGTCTGTGTGTGTGTGTGTAGATTTTTTTGATTCAGCATTTAGGGTGGGCTTCAGATATAGACTAAGAGATCTGACTGAAGGTGTCTCTATTTGAGGCAGATTCAAAGTTCTTGGTATGCTCAATGGTGGTCTAACGAGCCTAGTCAGTGGAGTCTGGAGAGGTTGTTTAGTTCACCAGACAGAACATAGTTATTTTCATGATGATCTAAATACTGATATATTAATGTGGAACTGAATCCCATGCTTGGAGTGTAAGTATACAATTGTTCATATATTACAACAGATTTAATAAAACAGCTTTTGTGGTGTTGTACCTCTGTTGTGCCATTCATTAATGCTTAGGCAGTTTCTTTGCACTTTTAGCTTTCAGGGGACGGAGTAGACCAAGGGTCCCAAAAACTGCTGGGTTGATTACTTTTCAAACAATGAGCAGCCAGAAGAAAAATATTTGCAGTGTAACCTTGTCTCTTTCATAACCTCATAA
Source organism: Chiroxiphia lanceolata (assembly GCF_009829145.1). Classification (NCBI taxonomy): domain Eukaryota; kingdom Metazoa; phylum Chordata; class Aves; order Passeriformes; family Pipridae; genus Chiroxiphia; species Chiroxiphia lanceolata. Next base: position 40,334,228 of record NC_045641.1, read on the forward strand.
AACACATAAATTGTACTATGTGTTCTTAAGTAATGTCTACAAGTGTAACTGCTTAATTTAAATTGACTCATGCTGCTGCAGTCTTGTCCTATTGCACTCTTGCAGTGTAACTTCAATTAATTAAATTGTCTTCCACAAAATTTGGAATTTAGTAATTTTTACTTCAGTTTTTTCTGTGTTTTGGTCCTTTCCTTTTCCTAGCACTTTTGCCCAGGTGAAAGTTTCTGCAGAAGCCTTTGGCATTGTTTTTTGCCAAATTCTGGCAGATTTGATCTACATCTTAGTGTATGATCTTCTTTCAAAGTAAGCCCCCTCTGATAAGAGAGGCAGGCATTTTCTTGCTAGGGTCATCTCAGGATGGCATTTGCTCCCTGTTATCTCATGGGAGTGTGCTTTACAGCACATTTGTATCTGAGAAAAAAACCCCCCGTGTTTTCCAAAGACTATGATTTTAATTGTCTTTGGTACTAGTTATAATCTTAAGTGATTCTGAAGTAGGAAGAATATTAAATATTAAATGAATCCTGTGTGATATTTTCTGAAAATTTAAACATGTTCTAAGGCAACTAAAATCACTTTTGAAAATCTTTGTTTATTTTTTTAGTTCCAAATGTAATTCAGATGCTTAAGAAACACAATCAAATTTGTGTAACATAACATTATTTAAAAAATAATATGTCAAAAGAAATGTAAGCTGGAAAATATGAAGTAAATTTATGTAAATTCTCTTTTCCCCTCATTTAGTTTGTGATGAAAATCTTTGTTCTGAGCCTCCTATGATTTGCACAGATGACATGACACCTGTGAAGAAAAAAATACTTGGGCAATGTTGTCCAGAATGGCACTGTGGTAATTATTGCTTTATTCCTTAGTCACAGCTGTTAACTAAAGCTAACAGTTAGCTAACTGATTAACACGTGGGTTTTTTTCTCCTCAGAATGTAATTGTGAAAATGCTACTATGCTGACCTGTAAATTGGTAAGCAGCATTTTTAAGATATTTTTATTAATGGTGTTCAGCCCTGTTGCTCTGCCCTTTATATTCCTTGTTTCAGTTAGTTGCAAAGGGTGATGAGTCTGACCATGGACAGAGTGGTACAGCCTCCCAGTCCCCAGCTCAAGAACATGATTCAAACAAGTGTCAACTATTCCATGGAGAAATTTTGCTTTCTGTGTTGTAAGATGTCAAAAGAAGAAAAGCAACTGTAATATTGTCCTGTTCAATGTTGACACTAAACAATAGGCTGGTAAGGTTTTCTACAGAAATAGTTCCCATTTTTTAAAATAATTAATGAGGAATGAGTTTTATTACCATAAATATTATCTGGAGAAACTTGGTTTTTCGTTAATAATTTATGCTTTAGATGACAATGATATAACATTATTGAATTTAGCTGATAGGAGAATTCATAAATATGTTCCTCCTCATGTAGTTTGTTGTAATAGGGTCTGTGATCTGGCAAATAGTTATGAATGAATGTTCAAACTCCTATTATAATCATAGTGATGATATTTTCCATATCAAATGTCCATATATGAAGACTGCATAACATAAAGTCTAATTGGGGGTTTTAAATTTGAATTTCACTTTTTTTTTGGAAGTAAATTCTTAGAAGGCAATCTTTTACTAATACGGGTATTATTGAAATAATTTTTTATCTCAGGAAAAATTGCTTTTTATTTACTCAGCTGTTCTTATGCACTTGTACAGAAAATGAAGTGGTTTTTGCTGTTTAAAGAGATAAATATGTTGAATAACTCTGAGTGTGCTACTGTTTCTTGAGTACATTTTTCTCTTTTATGAAATCAGGGTGGAAGCGATGAAAGTAATATTTTACATTTTTAGAGAAAAATTGTCTGCTTAGCACTACATTTAATTGTACATGACTTTGCAAACTTTTATCTTTTTATGCTCAGGGAGAAGTTAAAAAAATAGATAATAGTGTTTCCAGTGCTTGCGGATGCACTCACTACATTTGTGGTAACTTTTTCATATTCCTTGTTGTTGTGTTTTAGTTTTCAGCAGAAAGGGCATGCAAAGAAAGCAGAAATAGGACCATAGTAACCTTCTCAAATATAAATGCTCCTTTGTCTTGATTTGATGATTGTCTACCTAGTTATGCAATTATACTCTCTTTTCTGGATATGAGGCTTTGTTTGCTAGCCCATCCATTTTGTGTCAGTTCTTGTGGGGTGTAGGAGTGTTGTAAAACTGCCCATGCTTTCAGAGTCAGGTACAGTCTCTCTGGTGAGGGGCATATGGAAAGCGTGTTGTGAAGTGCAGCTGCGTGTGAGCAGTGCAACTGCTCCTAGTCCACTTTCAAGCACAAATGAGACACCACCACACCAGAGCAACAAACTGTTCAGCCAGCACAAGAGTAGGAAACCAGTCTTAAGATCAGACCTCTGCTCCCTTCCCTCACCCAGCTACCCTATGGTAGACTAGATTTCAGCTGCACTGTACATGAGGGTGCTGGAGGTATGCTGCAGTCCTGACAGTAGCCCAGGCTAAACTGCCTCAAGGAGCAAAGCACACATTTATGGTACAGCTTGAGCAGATTACTGGCCTACAGGTAATTGGAGTCATACTAGTTTAATTGACAGAAAGGCTACATTTTGTAATGTGCAGAACAGTTGAATGTCAAATATTAGAACTCTTTAAAAGTAAGAACAACACATTTTTTTTTTTTTACTTCCATTGTAGAAAAACTATCAATTTTTAGGCAGTTTTGCATTTTGTAGGATTTTCTTAAGTTGAATTATACTTTCTCCCCCTCTATTTTGGTAATTTAAACCACAAACAGTCAAGTCTAAAAGTTAGAATACTTTTGCATAGGACTTTGCCCTACTTTTGTCTTACCAGTGGTTCTGTTAATTTGTTTGATGATTTTTTTGTCCTCCTCTGGAAACATTTATTTCTTTTCATTTTAGAGAAGGATGATGTGTGCATCTTCCAAGAGGTCACAGTACTGAATCCTGGACAGTCAATAATTCAGTACTTGGATGGAGACCTTTGTTATACTGTACAATGTTTACAAGAAAAAGATCAGAACACAGGATACAATGCCATGCATTTCACAATGATGAACTGTTCCCAGCAATGTGAAGCTGTGAGTATTCTTAAAATACAGGAATGATGCAATTTGTGAGCACAATTAGGATAAAAGTTTTAGTGAAAACTTTTGCTTGTCCTTTAACTCAGCAAGTATGAGAACTTAACAGTGATGATGTGTACCTTGTGTCTGCAGGATTATTTTTAGAGGAAGGTTCTATCAGCATATGTAAATGTATCTATCTGACCATCCTTCCATCCATCCATCCATCCATCCATCCATCCATCCAACAAATCCATACGTATATTACTTTTCTTGGTATTTTTGGGTTTAGAAATCAAAGAATTTCCATATCCTATATGTTTAAAAATACTTACTTGGTTTTTTTCTTTCCTTTCTTTCCAGCATCAAGTATATATTCCTTCCTTCAGTCACCATACTTGTTGTGGTATGTGTCAAAATGTGTCCTGCTCTTTTCATACAGAGAATGGAACACTTATTGTTTATGAAGTAAGTGTCTTTGGACAGAGATAGGAAATAACTATAATAATACAATAATTAGGTGTCTGACAGTCATTTCTTAGTTAACTCATGCTGTCAGTCTTGCTACATGCCTCCTTGCTGCTGTTTATACACTTAGAGACTATTTATGATATACGATAGAAAGAGTGTGTTTATTTAAAGACCTGCCATTTCACACTATGTGAATACCTTATTTCATTTTATTGCTTGTAATATTTTCTATAAAGATATGTAAATGTCATAATTTACTTAAGGTTGGATATACTCCAAGTGCAGGGAAGGGTTCAAATTTTAACTCTAAGTCATATACTGTGATTTAGATATGTTTGGAGCTTCAGAGTTCACATCAGGACTCCTATGTGCCCCTCTTCTCAGGGCCACTCTTCTTGTTCTGGTTACTACAGAAAGGAAGAGTGCAAATCGAAGCACTGGGGTTCAGAATCTTGATGGTGTGTCAGCATCCCCATACATGGAAATTTAGATGTGACCATAACTTCGTTCATGCTTCCCATTGCTTTCAGAGCAAAAGAAATTAACAGGCACAGACACTTTTAATTCTGCACTAGGACATCCATGCTGAGCAGCGTGCTGGAGAATAGAGCCATGGCTCCAGGAAGGAGTAGCCACTGGTAGTTAGAGGATGGTCTTTCTCCTTGTCACCTCTGGGTGGTATGCAAGACTTTCCACTCCAGTAGGTACTACAGCATGAGGGCACCAGTTTTAGAGACATTTGAAGTTGTAGATAAAGCTGAAATGTTTTGACTTCCCTGAGAATGGCTTTGATTCATATATTCAGGAAGGAAGCACCTGGAGCTCCAACTGCACCAACTACAAATGTGCTAAGACTGCTGCAGGGGCCATCATACTAGGATCAAGTGTTGTCTGCCCTCCGTTTAATGACACTGACTGTACAAAGGTTTGTACTTTGGGTGAGGTAAGTGACAATAACTGCTCTGGAGTTTTGCTTACACTTGACAAGGCATGCATAGCTCATGTAGTTCCTTTAAATTAAAAAAGTGGTAAGTAAAAACATGTAAACTAGCAATTTGCAGTTATTTGCTATGCTCCTGTTTGCTTTTCAACTGACAAAGTGTCTGTGAGCAGTATAAAAATTTGGTTTGGGTCTTGATGACTGCTTTTAAAATATTGTGGAATTGGAATCATGCTTGACATACCACTATATAAAGTGCTAATCACTGTGTCTTACTTTAGTTTAGAATAACACTTAGCCAAGTTCATAGTGCACATAAACTAAATAAATCAGATCAAGCAATCCAGAAATGCTGCATATAAAAGTCGGCTATATTAAATATTCCTTAAGTTGTGCAAAGATTACAAAGATGACAGAGTATATATAAACTTTATTATCTCTTAAAATAAACTTTTTGTAATAAAAAATATCACACATGAAAGGGTATCTACCTACATGACATATCTAAAAATGTAAATGTGGCATACCCGTATAAACTGCTTTGAAGAACGTGTGTTCTTCACATACATTGCATATTTGTTTACAGTTTAATTTCTAATTTAATACTTCTCTAACTTTATAATACTTATAATTCTTGCAATTGCAGTACACCATATATTTAATATAAACTACAAATAATAATAAATATATATGTAGAGAGGGTAAGTACCATTATAACCTTGACTACAGATTATGAATTTAGTACAAGTCCTACTTATCCATTGCATTTGTTTAAAAAAATCCTGAAGAAGGTACACTATCTAAAATTAGTGTCTGTATTACTTTGACTTTATGCTTGAGTTTCTTCCTTAGAACCATTTGGACACCATCTATTAGGATCTTTCCTTAGTAATGATGGTTAAGATTTTAAAGAATGGAGCCCTATAATTAACTTCTTGAGTCAGTCTGACCTGTTTTTCAGAGATGTTGAACATAGATTTGAACCAGTAGCTGAGAAGAAAGCTCTTCTGACAGGCATCTCAGGATCATTCAGGAATATGGATTTAAGTATCTGAGTTTAAGTGCTCCAAAGTTCTCAAACAACTTACTCAGTGATTTTTCTTTAATGATATAAATAATGTATGCTCGCATGAAAAGATAGAAGCTAAAAAATGTCTTTTGTCTGTTGTTATCTTAAGAGTGCTATTTGTGTTCTGTTGACTGCTTGATATGCAGTTCTGGGCTATACACATGAATTTTTTTAAACTATCCTAATAAGTCTCAGTGGTGGGGAAATAGATGGTAGTGGATGATATAAAAATACGCTTACAGAAACTAAGTGATTTATTCAAAGGAGACTAGATCAGATGCCAACTGAACGCTATTGAACCTTCAGCAGTGATGAGTTTGTTTTCAATTTCAAAGGTTGTAAAGAATTTGTGAACCAAACCTTCAGCTGACACATATCTGTGTAATTCTCTTCATTTCAGTGATACTACTTTTTATTAGATGAGCATCTTTAAAACATGGAATGTCTTACCTTTTCATCAGGCACAGTGTTTTTTGCTATATTCCCCTTTTATTTTCCTAGAATGGAGGAATTGTGCAGACGTATAATGATGGCTGCTGCAAGACCTGTAAGTGATGAAGGCTGCAATATGTGCTAGTTTGGCTTTGATTTTGGAGGGCTTGTTTTTTAACCTCAGTTGCTGGGACATAAAGAAGGAAAAAGCATGCAGTCCCCCTGCAAATCACATAAAAATTGTTGTAGTTACCTAACTACTCTTATTAAAAGGTATTGCTTCATTTGGCTGCTGACTTGGTGATTTTTAACATTATTGTCTGGAGTATAACCAAATCTCTCCAAATATAACCCATGGAAGACTAAAAGTTATCTCAATTAAAATAATGAAGAAATTCTCTTTATTGCTAAGATGGCTCTAAAATACTGCCTATATGATTTTCACCATAAAAGATAAGGATATTTTCCCCCTAAAATTGATTCCTAATTTAGTGGCATTTTGCAATATGTCTTCGAACTTACTGATTTATTCTGTATCTCTAATATGTATTTTCTAGGGCCAAAATACTGGAATACTTTTTAAAAAATCCCAAATGAGGAAAAGTTATAGTAATACTGAAGATAGTGACTCTTATATAAAATCAACTTTTTAGTAACTGGGAATATGTACACATTTTCTGACTGTGTAACTTTAAAATATGATGAAATGTGACTCAGGCTGACATAAAGATTTCATAATTTTTGCAATTTCAAAAGTTGATTGAGAACAAACAGGTTTTTGCTGCAGTTTTGACTAAGAAAAGTTTTATTATCTAGGTATATAATTATTATATATAAAAACCCCTCGTTGTATAAAAGTAATTTTGTAGAGTAAGAACATGGTCAACACTTCAGAAAATCCTCCCCCTCTTCTTTTGGCTGTTTTTGTCTTCAACATTAGAGTAAAATATATAAGCAAATTAGTTTTTGGAATTTTTGTAGACAAACGTTTACTTAATAATATTGACTAGCAAGTCACAGACTTACAACCATATATTGTACAGTTATTACAAAAAACTGAAGTGCAATGTATTTTATATAATTTGGTGAAAAAAGGGAATATTGATATTTATCTAATACAGAACAATACCAAGTTATGCTAGTCTTAAAAAGTGAACTGTAAATACTGATATTCTGTTGTATACAAAATGTAGAAAATAGCACCAAATTGTGCTACAATCTTAATGACAATATTCTTTCTTTCATGAGATAAGCTGTGTTGAAAAATATTTAACTTCCCCTCAAAATTAGGTTGGCTTTTTTTAGAAACTTAGTCTTAAGAATTATTGACTATTTGTTTACTTTCGATTAGGAAGATTTATAATTTTGGCCATATTCTGTGGCCTCAGGAAAGGCATTGTTATACTTCAGAAATACTTGCTGAGGTGGCTGCTAAAAACCCTAGATATAATTCAAACAATTATATGCTATTTTATTTTTATTTTGTTTTATTTTTAACTAAAAGCATGTGCCCTGTGGTGAAGCAGTTAAGAAGAGCACTTATAAATAGAGCTTGCAACACGTTGGGGTTTTAATGGGGATAAATAACTTTTCTGAAAGACTTTGATTTAATGCATGCAAAGTGAGTGCATATATTTAATTCTTACCTTGCCATAGAGAGACTCATTGCAAAAGTTTGATTTAAAAGTAAGCATCATTCCAGTTTTGTGTTAATCAGGAGTATAATAAAGTTTAGGCCATCTTTAGTGAGACTTGAAGCAGCTGCGCAGTTTCTAAATTGTAGAAGACTAACAGGAAAGCTCATCATCTTTTATTAAAAGAAAAATTGCAGTTGGCAGTGTAAGAATTAATGAAATGTCATTTATATAGAAATGTTTTTATTTCATGAGAATCTTCTATTCCTAATGATTCTGCCAGGTTCTGGATTGGGTCTATTACCCTTTGCCATTAATCCAGTAGTGCCTACTGATAGTATTAATTGTGAACCAGGTATTATTTTTAATACTGTATTTTCCTTTTTTTGATAATAGTGTAAGCAGTACTTGATATATATGTCATAGCTGTCATCATCATTAAATGTTACCATGCAGTTAATGGTTCTGGGCCTGATACTGAGAGATGCTGATCCTCTGTTGGTCTCCCAGATCAGTGGTTTTCTAAAGCCTGGTTAAGGTTCACTGCTCAGCACCTGTCAGAATTAGGTTCATCCATTTATGGTTATTCCTCCTGCTCTTGCTGAAATTTCTTTTAGCACATGAATTTACTGTACAGGCTAGTGGTACTATAAAATGTTACTGAAAAAAAAATCATAATTCTGAATACGGTTACCAAGAGATTCTAAATCTGATCCCAGGTTTCTGAAATTATTGATGGAATTCTTTTTTTTTGTCTTAAAATAGAGCAAGAGTGTGTGTTATTGTCTGGTCTCACCTTTGCAAATATGGATTTATGCTGTATTTCTTCTTTGTCACAAATAATCTGCTTTACAAAGTTAGGAAAATGTTGAGGGTGGGGTGGAAACATACAATTGCAACCACATGGTAATATATACTTTTTACACCGGAAAATACAGAATGTTACAAAACTGTTGCATTACATTCATAATTCTTAACTTTTTAGGGTAGGTAAGTCACAGAAACTCATTGCTGAAATAAGGAACGAGTAACAAAGCACATCTGATATTGAATGCAGATCTTTACAGTTCAGGGTTGGGGAGAGAAAAGTATAGCATCAGTCTTCATTAGACATCAGCACTTTATATGCTGAAATGTCATATATATCTCTACATGACTTGTAGCAATACAAAGATTGCGTTGTCTACATGTACTCATGCTGGCAAACACTTTCTAATGGAAATACCACAGAATCTTTTCTTAAGTGTTTCCGAGGAAGGAAAAGCAAGATAATAACTTCAATCATACAGCAATTTGCTAATTCAGTAACATAATCTTGTTTTACTCTGAATGCACAGATTAAAATATAGCAGCAAACCTAAATTTTAAATATTCAGTGGAGCTGTGGTTGCAGAATATCTTGGTTGCTCAGAGCTCAATTATCTTATAAAAGTGCTCACAAGCTTCTGGGGAACAGAAGAGTTGTTCTTTTTGTGTACAGTCAACCAAAAAGGCATGTGTGGAAGGCTGAGAAACTCTGCTGAATAGTGCTTATTATTTTATATGCTGGATATCCAGAATGGTTCCACAGCAAAAGTAATACATGATTTTGATGGGAAGTGAAATAGGAGATCTAATTAACTTCTGTTACACAGATAGTAATAACAGTCTTATACGGAGTGCAGCATGAAAAATTATATTTTTAATTTTTAATATGTTAAAAATGGCTTTACACTCTACAGTTTTATTTTTCAAATAGAAGGAAACAACTCCTGTCAATATCTCCCAGACTGTACATAAAAATTCAGTATTTCTCTAATCCTAGCTCTGTATGCTGACTCAGGGCTAAATGCTTCAAATCTAGTGATAAAAAGTGCACCATATTTAGCAAATGGATGCATCTCTCTCTTTCAAAGCTTCCTTGAAGGACATCTTTTTCAAAAATACATTGAAATTATATAATTATATTTAATTTTTAAACCTGCAAAATAGCATCAGTGTAATCACGTTCACAGCTTCACCTTCTCAATGTTAAGTTCTGAAAATTTTCTAAAATGCAGAATTAAAATTCTATTTACATTCAACATTCCCAATAAAACAGAATTAATTCTAATACTATTCAAAATTACTCGAGACACCTTTTTCCTCATTGCTTGTATTTGTCTTGCCATATGTGCAATTTAAAATCATATTCATATTTTAATATCTCTAAAATCTGTATAGCTTATTTGGACCACTCAGTGGCTGATATGTGCCAGCTATAAAACAAATAATTCTGCACAAGAACTATTTACTAATATATTACATTTAAAAAAAGATATGGAAGTAATAGTTTCTGTGTGTACATTAAGGAAAACAAAGTATAATTATTTAAATTATGTTAATAGTTTTACTTTTTTTAGTAGCAAATGCAGTACAAAAGGTGCATTGATTCAGTATACATTTTCTGTATTTTTTCAGGCAAAAAGGAAGAAAGAATTTGCCAAAAAATGACAATCAGGACAACCATAAGAAAAAATGACTGTATAAGTCAAAGCCCGGTAAGCATAAAAGAGCTGTTTTGATGCTGGGCCTGTGGCATGCCAAATCAAGTACTAAGAAATTGGTTATAATGAACAACAAGCAATAAAAAAATGCTGCTGTCTTCTCAAAAGTAGACCTTTCATCCTAGGAATGTTATCCTACTCATAAATACAGTAAAACTAGCTGTTCCAATGACTGAAACACTGAGCCCTCCTACTAGAAAAACATCTGGCTTCAAATGAAAAATACACACCATAATTGCTTGTGACTAATGAAAGCATTGAACTCTTCAGCATAAAAAAAAAATCCCACTCTAAAAGAGGACTAGAATGTTTCAATTTACAATGTGATGGAAACACTGCTCCATTCCCCTTTGAGGACCTTTACACTCTGTGTATCTTCTCCTGCACGTAGCATGGGTCTCCATATCATAAATTCTTGATCCCATTTATTTATGTGTCTACTTAAGACATCTTATTTCTCAGCTTTTGTGTAGCCCCATCTACAAACCCCTGGATATTTCCGAGTAGCAAATGTATTTCTCATGTAGCACTTAAAAGAGAAGCATTTGACAAAGTAGCTCAAGACTTCCAAAAGGCCTCTGGTAAGATTCTATTGAAGAACCTAAACAATCATTAGGGAAGAGGCAAAATATCATCACATATTAAAAGACATCCTGCTAGAAGTTCAACAGTGATATGTTCAAATTTTAATAGTAGGGGTATGTGGTGTATTTATTTAGTTTTAGAAGAAAGGTTGGTAAGAAGGGAGTATAAATATATAGATGAAATTACAGTAATTCTCCAGTTAAGAGAAGACACTGGAGAGCTTCACAGTTACTTTAGTAACTGTAGTACAATTTAGGTTAAGGGACAGCAATATGACAAAATAAAGACTAAATAAAGAATATTAAATTAAAGATTTTGTCAAACTTCATAGATTTTTTAAGCTAGTTGAAAAGATCCTTGCTCTGTTGTCCAGTTCTTTGAAAATCTCTGCTTTCCTGCTGACAGAAATGCTAACTAAGAGCTACAACATTTAGGGAAATGGATAGGCAGTGCAAACAAACTCATTCTAGAGTATCTTACGATTCAGAGCTGCAGTACTAATGAGAGTACTCTGTGGAGCTGTGGTGCTTCTGCATTGCTGCAGAACTACAGAGTTCAGAGAGGAGCAATAAGAATGTTGGCCAAGTTATGTCTTGAATGACACAACAAATAAAGCCTTCCTTTTTATGACTTTCTATTGTAGATCATATTTCCTTCCCTCTCTAACCACCTTTGAAAAAGACTCACCACCATCCCACTTCTATTTGTATTAAAACCCCCTTCTCCCAGTATCTTCTTACTCCTGATTTCCTTGATGGCTGCACACCCTTTGCACAGTCCAGATTCCCTTACTCTTCACCCAGAAGTACCTCCAGATTTTCATGTCCTCAGAATTCCTATTCATACCCTTAGCTCCAATTCCTTTCCTCTCCAGCTCCCCTACTGGCACTGTTTTTCAATTGCGTGATTTTGGCCAATCAAATGGTGGTATCTGCTCTGACTGGTTTGGAACTACATACACGTTCTTTAGCCAGATTAATACTGTCAAACTTTGGAAAGGGCAGAGTATGATTACATTTCTTTAATTAATAAGTGGGATTATTAGTGCTTAGAACAAAGTCTTTTTTTACCCCCGTTAAATTTCAGAAAATTTAAAAGCTGTCAGAGTAACTTTTTGGTCTAATTTTTATGGATATGGCACATTTCATCACAGGCTGCTTGAAAGGGAGTGGATCAAAGCATCTTTCATATGCCCCACCTGCATAAGAAATCAGACCTAAAACTATCACAGAAAGAACTAGATCTATTATAGCCGTTCTTGATTTCCCAGCTATTAACACTGCTTGTTTTAATTAAAAATTATAATTTTTTTTCCTGTCAGATTATCAGATAAGAAAATTCCTCAGATAATGTAGTAGTGAGAGAAAGTGACTTCAGTCTAGAGCACACATAATTTTCTAGCCACTCTGTGCCCTTGTTGATTTGTTACTGCATCTACTTTTTGGGTACATTTCTTAGTGATAACACAGCCCTCAGTCACAAGCAATATGAATAAGAAAGGGGAAAGCTTTTCCACTGCTATACTTTTCCTCTTGAACCTTCAAGGAGAAAGATAGACTTCCCTTCATTTTCCTTAGAAGAATTAACATGATTAAACAAGAATAGTTTAATTAAAAAAAAAAATTTTAAATGTGGCTAAACTTAGAATGAATGAATTTTAGAAGTTAAACCAATTTTTTAGACCCGAGTCCTTCTCAAATGTATAAATGGATTTTAATCACAAAGAAGTTTGAAATGTAATATTTTTGCAACAAAATTTAAGATGTCTAATTTCAGTTCTTATTTTACTCATAGATAAACGTGGCTTCTTGTGATGGAAAATGCCCGTCTGCAACAATTTTCAATGTCAATATTGATAGCCATTTAAGATTCTGTAAATGTTGTCGAGAAATTGGAACACGTAATCTGACTGTGCCACTGCGCTGCTCAGGAAATGGCACTGAAATTATGTACATCCTTCAGGAGCCTATAGACTGCTCATGCCAATGGAACTGAACATCACTGTGGATACAATTTAATCTGAATAAATAAAATGAGTTTCCTTTCACCAGACATGATTTTTTGACCGTGGATGGTTGTCGTACTCTGCAGGGATATAAAAAAGTCCTCAGTTATGCTTTATAATGTAACTTTTCACAAATTTAGTAAAGATGTTGTTATTCTTCAAATTGTCTTTTAAAATATTGGCATGTATAGAAAGAAAATGTAAATCCTTTTGGACAAGGTGTAATCATCATTTATTTCTACTCAGTGGCTTTCTGATGAGCTGCTGAAAGCTGGTTAATGTCTGTGTTTGCAGTATTTTAAAATTTTGGGTTGTGGCTACCTATCAAAGTTGAGAATTTCTCAATGGTTCATTTGCTTTGAGACCTCCAGCTGAAAACTATCACTGGTCCCATGTTTAAATGGGAAAGAAGCATATTAGCGTTTTGAGAATGACTGAAATATTTTCTTAAAAAATAGAAAGTTGAACTGGAACACTTTTTTTCTTGCTTAAAAATCTATCTTTTGTCCATTAAGCTGTTATCAATGATTCTACTCTGCTTACACTGTAAGTCACTGAGAAACAACACAACTATGATCTGTAAGTACTTGTAGGAAATCTTCAGAGTACACAGCAGAATCATAATAATGTCTTTAAACCTTAGACATATATTTAATTTTTATGTATATTATAAATATGAAGCATGACTAGGCAAAGGCTGAAGATTTCAAGCTTTTGTGCCTTTATAAAAATATCTAAAAGCTGTTTCTGCTATGAAAAATTCTATTTTATATCCATTTCTCACTTTTCACAGAAAAGAAATTGGCTGTCTACTAGCTATAGAGTAAGATTCTATGTATATATTTATTAAAAAAACCCCATAACATTTTAACTATTCATAATGGGTTTCTTCCTTTGTTTTCCAGTCTGAAGATTTGTATTCAGTATATTTTTATAAAATGCATTTTTAAAAAAAAATACTGAGATTTGGACTGAATTTACGCTTCACAATTTTTGAGTCCAGGAAAAAAAAATCAGGTAAAATAAATGTTTTGAAGGGCTTAGGTGAGTTATTCATGCTCAATCAAGCTGTGAATGTCCATGATTCAGCACCTTAGGCTGAATGTAATCTCCCCTTTATTAAAGATACTCTATAACCTTCTCTTAAAAATTAAGGATACAATTTTAGGCTTGTTTTTATAAGATTACTTTGCTTTATGAACTCACTGAATGAAAATGGTTTAAAGTATGACAGTATTTTCCTTATCATTAAAATTGATTCAGAATTAAAATTCTTGTCTAAAAGTCTGAGAACCTTTTGACAAACAGTTTTAATTTCAAGCTGTTGTCATTTAGTTACAAAATGGTTGGATTATCACATAGGTTATTACAATGAAAAGTAAGTAGTATAAAATTTAAAAACCCCTTTAAAATCCAACGCTATTTTGCTACTTCATGTGACAAATCTTTAAATGTTTGTTACATTCAGTTTGATGGCTTACAAAGAAAAATAGCTTATCTAGGGAAATCTGTCTTTACTAACAAGACTCATCTACTCATCCATATCCTTAAAAATAGTGACTTGGTTTAAAAATTAAGGAAGAATCCATTGTATTATCAGTAAAATATTTAGCCATTCTAAGGAAATAATGATAACCCAGTGATCAAAATAAAGTGACGCTTTGAGAAAACATATGCTTCATTTGCACATTTTTATAATTTGTATGGCAGATGTTTCAAGTTGTATTAGATACCAGGGCCTAGAACCAAAATGTTCTCTGATACTGCTGTCAGAATTTGTGTACAGAAACTTTTCACGTGGGTAAGAAATGAAATTTAAATCATAGTCATAGCCATAGTTTATTTACTCTTACAGGAAATTAAAAGAACAACTTTTAAAAGAAAAATATATCCTTAGAACCTTTTGATTTTTTAACATAGAGATAGGAATCCTATATTTACATTAAAAGAGTTTGGCCCAAAACTTATTAATGAATTTAGCATTTGATAAAAAGGAAGCTCTCACAATACAGCATTTTTTCCATATAATCACTGAACACTTTATGTGTTTTGATTGAACAATTGTGTGTTTTATAAGACGTGCTTTTCTAAGATTTAGAACTGTATTTGTAATTAAAAAGAATTTAATAAGCATTATTTTGCAGAGTGATAATAAATCAGTGTTGATGCAATAATTTACCTTTGCCACAAAAAAGAATGCTAATGCAAAATCTTGGGCAAACCTGGAAATTAAAAAAGCAGTTATGTTTAAAATTAACTTCATGGCAACCTGTAATGATATCAAAATGGTGTTAAAATATTTTTTTTTCCCGCTCACCCAATTTTGTTTTTTAAAATGCGATTGTAGGGACTGAAGCCTACGGCAAAATCATTCATCTTCAGTGTGGCTGGATAGGGTGGCTCTAAGGTCGCCTTCCATTTTACGATGAACCTTCAAACTTGGGCTGCTTTGGCCTGGTCAGAAAGTAAACAAGATTGAAACCCATGAACCATTTCCTAGACAGCCAACCCACCACTGTTACCTCCATGAAGATGACATTGGCACAATGTGGTACATTTTATATAGCGTGAACTAACGCTTGCAGGCCTTGCAGCTGATAGAAGGTTTGAATGAGCCTGCAGTGTGACAGGACTGTTCTGCTCTAAATGTTTCCTCTGTCTGCAACTTAAATATAAACATAGATGCAGTTCGTTGTTCTGTCTGGGTTTTCTCATCTCTCTTCAACTCTGCATTCCTACCTCAGATTGTGTGTAACCCTATTTGCACAGATGTGAGCTGCTTTGGAAAACTGAGCCAACTTGAATCTTACTTAGTTAAATATGAAAATGAATGTCTGTTTATTATTGACTAAAAGATCTTTAATACACACAGAGTTCCCTCTCTCCTACCCTCTCTGGAACAAAGACTCAAATAATTTCTACTCCTCTAAGAGAAAGGCTGAGAATGCATGCTTCTGAAACTCCCACACTGTCATTGAAAAATGCGAGGAGCTGAGGAGACGTGTGCATGATGGAGTGCAGTTCTGCTGCAGTCCTGCCATGCCTTGGCATTTCTCCCTTTTGTAGATGCTTCCACAGGCCCTTCATTCGTACATTGCTGCTGCTTTCTTCTACCTGTGCTTGCAGAAGAAGTTCTACAATATAAAGGATTGCGCATAAAACTATGCAGATATTTTAGGGATTAACATAAATAAATCTCTATACTTAGAATCAGATTGTACCTGAATATGCCTCTATAAAATAGTAAGTCTTTGCCCATATTATTTGTATTTGACTTTTATAATTCCATTGCCTTATTACTAGGCCATTTGTTAAGACCAATCCTTGCCTCAATATGCAATTAGAATTTGAAACACAGCTTTTAAAATTAGGTTTAAGCCACTTATTTTGTCTTTTTATTAATAAAATCTGAGAGTATAACTATACAAGCACCTAATATTCTCCTTTTTTGGCTAGCCAAATCTGTATACTAAAAATAAGAAATAAAACTTAATACATTTATGTGATTTATTTCCACATTGTAGGCAAAGCTCTTCCCAAATACAGGAACCTGTGCATTGGTGAAATTTTCAGGCAGGATCAGGCCTGAAGTTTCATGTTTGAACATAGTTACAAGCCACATATAAGAATTTAAAGGAAAAATCGAATTTCCAATTATTACAGAGACTCAACTTTGTGTGAAAACTTACTGCCAAATAAACATGAAGGTACCACTTGGGAATACTGTGGCAATGGAAAACATTAACTTGAACTGATTTTTTTGAGTTCTGTTCCATCAAATCCTTTTCCAGATGTTACCTTGAGGTGATGCTGTTGCTGTAATCATGTGTGGCTGTATGTCCTATGGAAAAATCCCACAGTGGTGTGATCTAGTACAGGGGACAAAACATAAATGAGTTGTCACACATAGCCATAGCAATATAGCAATCGTGGAGGGGCAGCATGAAGGCCAGAACACTAGCAGAAAATTTGTATAGTTACAGTGAGGTATTGGTTGGATTTCACACTGCCAACTATTCTGGGGAATATATTTTCAAAAAAACATTCACATGAACACAAAAAGTCTTCTGAGGGATAGACTTCAGGGATAGACTTAACATTGATGCAACAGAAAAAAGGCTTTTATTAAAAGAAAGGTTATGGTTGAGAGGGTCTGTGCATAACATTGTGTACTAAATTTTCTCTAACCTTTCTTTAAGTGGATATGCAAAGTGGATATGCAAACTACCTATAAAACAAGGAAACTTGGAAATTATCTATCCATTATCATTAACAGCTTAGGATGGAAAGGCATCTTCAGAGCTGAAGGACAATGAACTGTAGCAAGTGCAAATACAATACATTGACCAGATCTTAGGAGCCACATACTGATCATTTAAGAATTTTTGCCTATTTGGAAAAATAATTCTACATATAGACCAAATAGGTGGTCATATACCTACGGAAATCGATGGTAAAATATTCCCTAAGACCCAAGATTTGAGAATCTTACTGCAAGGAGGTAGTCTGAAGAAATGTCTTATACATGTAGTTTCTACTTTCATAAGTCTTATACATGTAGTTTCTACTTTGTATGAGGGAACTTGAAGAAATGCTTTTGTACTGATGTTGCATTCTGGAGAAAACCAGTAGTGGATGATGTTAAAACTTAATCACTAGAAATGCTGAATAAAAGGGAGTGGTTGTGTTTTGGGGAGTGTTCTTTTGATTAAGGTGGAATGTGCACACACGCTTAATTTGATGAAGTTAATGCAGAGAGGGCTTCTGCTGGTGTCTTGAAAATTGCTTAGTTAATAAAGCCTCCCTTTGTGCTCAATGGATACAAATTTCTCTGGGAAAAAATGAGTATGTCTGCTTTGCAAAACAGCTGAATAGGCAGTAGCTAACTTTTGTCATTGACAGCTAAACCAGCACTCAGGTGATTACACTCGTGTGTACTTCTCAGAGGGGGAGATTGACTCAGTGTTTTGAGATCAGGGGTTTGATTGAGGCAGCTTTTGATTTGCTATGTGTGTCCTTGAGCCAGAATAACATAAAAGCTCCAAAATGGTATTTTTCTGGTGAGAGTAAGCCTGCCTTGTTTACTACAAGTTATAAATAAAGCTTTAGTTAAAAATTTTATTCATTATTTCACAATTCACAGTTCAGTTGCATACAGTTTTAGTAAAAATCAGGAACAACCCACTGAGAAACAAGACACTATCTCAATGTAGAAATATGATGTGATGATAGCACCTAAGAAAATACACAGTAAATAATATGAGTGCTTCTCATTTTTATGGTACATATATGGTGGCATTGATTTTTATTTATTCTATTATTAGTAAATAATTTTAATCAGCTTATTAAGCTAATTTAATTGCAAAGAACACACTGCAAAACTAATTTTCTATTTAAGAGGTTAATTTGGGGAGGGTTAAGGCACTGGGAATTATATTGAGGTAGGTTTAACTCCGAAATTGCCGCTTCAGATCTGGCCAAAGGTGGAGATCTCCTAATATATTTTTCGGAGCTGAGTTCTTGTTCAGGAGCCTGAATAGATCAGTAAAATAGATCAGTGGTCCTACCACTATACATTCTTGCCTATTCTTTGTTTATAGATTTTTATGCTGGTAACTTTTTGTGGGACCTCTGTAAGATCATAATACATATAAATGGGCTCTGCAGCTGTGCTTAGTGCTTCCATGGAAAAGTGTTTCAAGGCTTATTGTAGAAAACAATCAGAGTCTGGAGAAAAGTAAGTAAGGGGTTACACTGATTTTAATGAAGTTTGATCTGGTAATCACATAGAAACTGAAAAAACCTGACTTTTTTTATGCTGAGTTGTTTTTAAATTACTACAAACAACAGTCACATCCACAGTTCAGTGAAGTTAAAGGAAAGCCTTCTGATCTCAGAAAACTTTATATGAGGCTTGGGAAAAGGCAGGGCCAGAGCAAACACACAAATCTTGGGCCCACCATTGGCTGGTGCTGTATCCATGTGAAGTATAAATATGTGTATTCGTTTTTCCCTTGTATCTTAGATATTCTAACATGATTTTACTTTGAAGCTGTGGTGATTCAAGCACTTCAGAAACACGGGGACTATAACATTTCTTTCTCTATGGATCAAGCAATTCTTCTGCTGCTTTTATTAAAATGTTTGTTTAAGGTAAGAAAAATACTCTGTGTTTTGAAGGTGGATAGCTATTCTAATTGAATGTTGAAAATAAGTGGTTTGTGATTTGGACTGTTTTTTTTTCCTGTTGTTTTAGCAGTCACAGGAGGCTCTCATTAGTGCTACTGAACATTCCCAACCTTCCTTCTATTTAAGTTGTTGGAAGCTCTTTTGAGATCCTTAGTCTCTTTTATTTCCTGCTGCTTTGGATTTAATGTTGTTCCCCAGAAGAAGTAACATCTTTAAGTAACCTTTTAAACAGGTATGGGGTAGAGTAAAAACTTTGGTGAGTTCAAGATCACCTCTGATAGTGGTAAAAAGCAGATCTTTGGGGAGGACTGTAAGAATATCATATGAGAATTATCTATACTGTTTTAGTTTCCCACCATTTGCAGCTTAAGGACTTCTTGAAATGGATGTATTTGCAGTGTATTTTGTTAACTTCAATGTAGTTCACTTCTGTGAACTTCTATGAACATGAATGGGCCTTCTCTGACACCCCTTGAAATTTTTATTACTTGTTTTAGCTTTGTCAGATAAACTATTTATTTTGTGAAGAACTGCCTTTTTTGGTTGTTGCTTACTTTGAATCTGGAGCATACCAGCTATGCTTCATCCTTTACAGTGCTTGTACTTGAAGAGCAAATGAAAATCAATCTCTGCTCAATTCTGGCTACTTAAGACCTCTGCTGTATTTTTCCTCAAGTGCCTCTTTTTCAGACTGAGAAGCCTACTTGAGTCTTGTGTTGAGAAGTAGTCGATAGCAGAAGTCAATAAGTGTTTGGGTTTTTTTAGGTTTCCTGGCTGACGTGTAGCTAAACTGAAAATAGATTTGAACCTTAGGTATTTGTGCTCAATTTAATAATATTTTTTTTTCTTTTTTAAATTGCTGAAGTCTTTGGACAAGGGCCTAAAAATTACTGACAAGGTGCTGAAAAAAAAAGGGACATTCTAAATCCCTCTCATTCGATATAAGTATGGAACAATCTCTGGGTACACTTGAAAATGTGGTTCTTGTCTTTTAGGTCTAAGGAGGTTTATTTATGTACAGTAAAATGGCATACATTATTTTTGATGGTGGAAAATTATTTTAAATGGTTAATTCAATTATTGCCAAATAATTGCCAGTAGATTGTTTACAGGGAACGCAAGTCAGCTATACACCCATTAATTAAAGCCTGCAACTTTTCGAGAAAAAATGTTCTCAAAACACTTGTGTGCATGCCATCAATACTAGTCTAGTGTGTCCGTTCATCCCGGTGGTTTTATGTAACCTCTTCTAAAGAATTTATAGAAGTTAAAGGCTTTATAACCTTTATAAAGTATATACTTCAAAAAGTATAATCCAAACTCTGAACACTAAATCTTGATAGATTTATAGTTACGTTAGTCTGTCATTAGTTAAAGGAAGTTATGGTAAGCTAAACTGAATTCCAGGGTATTTTAATTAAAAAAAAAGAGAAAAGCTGAATGTTTTTGCTTTTTATATGTATGGGTTTTTTGTTTGTTTGTTTTGTTTGGGGGGGGGGGGGTGTTGTACAGGGAAGATTACTTTACAGGACAACACAAAGTAATACAATAATAAAACTCCTAACTTTTATTTTAGTGTCCTAGGGGTTCCTATTTGATTTTTATTTCTGTTTAGTTTTTTTGAACTGGATTTTGAGTTCATTGCTAAATGATGGCATTTGTTATCTCAATTCATAAAGAAAATGAAAATGGAACTTAAAAGACAGAACTGCATCTTTTATAAATGCTAGTGAT
This sequence comes from Chiroxiphia lanceolata, assembly GCF_009829145.1. NCBI lineage: Eukaryota > Metazoa > Chordata > Aves > Passeriformes > Pipridae > Chiroxiphia > Chiroxiphia lanceolata. The sequence continues at coordinate 40,354,906 of NC_045641.1, forward strand.
AGGGATTGGCATTGCATGTACCAATTTATCTGAATTTAAGAGGTGTGATTCAGATTATATTAGGTAGAAGAAGTCCATAATTTTCTGATTCCAAATGAAATTCAAATAGAGAAGGAACCTGTTTCTCTGATATGTTAATCCAAGTCTTTCAAAGGCAGGTAAAGTTATCAAAAAGGTAGTATCAAAAATACAGAAGACTTTTGTCTAGAATGAGTTGACCGCTGTAAGAATTTGAAACAGAATCACAAAATCACTCAGGTTGGAAAAGACCTCTGACATCATCAAGTCCAACCTATGACCCAACACCACCATACCAACTAGACCATGGAACTAAGTGCCACATCCAGTCTTAAGACTGTGCCCCCTTGTCCTATTGCTGGTTGCCTGGGAGAAGAACCTGACCCCCACCTGGCTACAACCTCCTTTCAGGGAGTTGTAGAGAGCAATAAGGTCTCCCCCGAGCATCCTCTTCTCCAGCCTGAACAACCGCAGCTCCCTCACCCTCTCCTCATAGGACTCCAATCCCTTCACCACCTTGTCGCCCTTTTTTGGACTCACTCCGGCACCTCAATGTCCTTCCTAAACTGAGGGGCCCAGAACTGCACACAGTACTCCAGGTATGGCCTCACCAGTGCTGAGTACAGGGGTAGAATCACTTCCCTGGTCCTGCTGGCCACACTGTTCCTGATACAGGCCAGGATGCCATTGGCTTTCTTGGCCACCTGGGTGCACTGCTGGCTCATGTTCAGCCTGCTGTCAGTCAGAATCCCCAGGTCCCTTTCTGCCTGGCTACTCTCCAGCCACTCTGTCCCCAGCCCGTAGCACTGCATGGGGTTGTTGTGGCCAAAACAAAATGAAGTTTGTACTGCCATGGCTAAATTGGATTGGTAGGGAGGTGTGTGTTTAATAAATTATTTCTTTACGTCTTGAACATTGTTGTTTCTTATTCTGAGACATTTGAAAATTGTGAAAGTGGTACCACTAAAGTCTTTAATGCATAATGGAAGAATAGGACGGAGACCTCCAGACTGTCTGTTGTAATTACAGCATATATGTTGCAAGTGGAATCTCTGACCTTGTTTCTAAAATGATGACAGATTTCTGTCGTATTTGGGTCAACTGACATGATTTGGCCACCTCTAGACAGGGAAAGAAAACTAGAACCTGTACCTGTAGAACTTGTAAAAAATGATGAAGCCTCTGTATGTCACACAGTAGAGCTGGTGATACTGGTCCATATAAAAACTGTTGCTAGCTGAAAAGCTATAGTTAAAACCAGTTAAAATTGACAGAATTCAATTATTTAGTTAGAGGTACATTTTCTGCATTTTCTACTAAGTTACATTCCTGTATGTTTGTGTTACAGGGTTCAGAGAGTCTCGTCTGTGACCAAGGGAAAACGCCTGCTAGAGCAGTTTTGATAGAGTGGACTGAATTGCCCAAAGGGGAGGATCCAGACTACTATATTGTGACATGCCAGCAAACAGATGCTTTCAGTCAAAAAGTAAATTTCATCAGTCTAAGCACTGAGTAGTTCCATATGTTTTTAAGCTGTAAATAACAGTAACTAGTAGCATTGTGTTTGATTGCTTTTTTTTTCTAATTCGAAATAGCAAATCAAGAGAAAGTTTTGAAAAATTTTACTGAATTTTGTAATTCATGTTGTTTATGTGCACTCTTACAGAGTCCTCCTTAAGCCAGTGGAACTTAAAAGACCTTCAAGTATTCTGTTGAATAAGGATAGATAGGCATATGTTCAAAATTAAGGATACAAAAGATCTTCAAGGAGAAAAACCCTTTGAATGAGGAGTCTAACTTCTCCAGGAGAGGCACAGACACTACTCCTACCTCTCTGTGGGAGGGTATTGTTCTTATTTTGAGTACAGGATGTTCTGGAACATAAGGAAAATAAGAGGATTTCAATATGAAGGTGTTTGTTAATAGTGTGATTTCTAAAAGGTTTTGTTTTAAAAATTGGGTATTTTGCAGTTTAAATGAAGCCTTAAGTTTGATATGCTGCAATATCAGCTGCCCTTTAAAAAACTTTATAGATAATTTATGAATTGCATTTTTATTACTTTCACTATATTCAGAAATTCTTTTAACTTGCAGATTGTAAGAAACATTTCTAAAGTTGAACAGGAACCTGTTAGTACTACAGTCCTGCTTGAGGAAAATAAGAAGTATGATATAACAATAGAATCTCTAAAGAATGGCCAAATCTTAAGTGTAAAATCATTTAAGACACGTAAGTAGAGTAGCACAAAAATATATTGGTATCTTTATAGTTAATCTAACACTGAAGATTAGAGAAGCAGGGGTTTAAATCTAGAGGTTAGTCATGTATTTAGAAACTTTGAATTGATGTATATTTTCAACTGTGAGGGATAGTAAGAATAATTTCATATAACATATTTGTTTAGTGTAACAATTCTGAAATATGGGACTGATGTAAAAGTTAATGAGACTTTTAAATACCATAGCTTTTGCTATGCTACAATAATTCTAGGAGAAAAGATTTATAAAAGAAGAACATGGAGAAAGTTACTTAAAGCCTGGCAATTTCATATCAACATAAGGTTGTGATTTTTTTTTTTTATAACTTAAAAAAATTAAATGTTTTTGTTTTTGCTTCATGACATTCCCACTTTAAAAAGAGTTAATTAGTAGCTTGAAGGCCTTAGCACTGTGACTCACTGGAACAGACTTTTAGTATAAGAATTTGTGAGTCTGGTCACTGAGCTTATAAAAATATCCTCTACAGCTGTAAATCTGTTTAGGACCATAAGTCCCACCAATTACTAAAATGAAAGGGCTTTCTAATCTTAATTTCATTAATTAAAATAGTTTATAGCATTACCTTTGTACACGTTACAAGCTCACACTAGCTTTGGAATACAGACTAGGATATGAATACAAACAACATAACTGGGAAAAATACACAGTTGAAAACATTGCAGCAGCTGTTGAATGCTGAAAGTACATTCAGCAAGCTACAGAAAATGGTTCATGGTTATGCTACTAATGTGTTACTGCACTGGACATCTATTACTTAACTGCTATTCTATAAAAGTATGTACTTTTACAGCTAAACACACCTTAAACCGTGGAGTTTTATTTCTTTTTACTTCAGACATAAGTTTATGTACCGTGACAATAATTAAACCATGACTTTTTTAATGAAACTACCTTTCTTCCCCTGCTGTGTATATCGCTTATCACTTCTCAAAAGGAAAACATAATAATGTTAATGGAACTCTGAGTTAATTATTCCTTTGTGGTAAAGACAGTGTCTATTTTTTCTTGTTATACTAGGTGGAATTTCAGAAAATTGCATCAAAACATTTGTAACAGCTACTACAGTGTCTTTTAACTGGAGTATGGTGACCAAAGAATTTTCAGTTTCTGTTTTACTGAATGGTACTTCTGAGATTATAAAAAGACCCAGTGGTTTCTTTGTATGGAGAAATTTGACACCTGCCACCTTATATACATTCAAGTTTAAATTTGAGCAATTACATCTTGAATTTGTAAATGTGTCTCAGTCACTGGATGTTCAAGCCGAAACAGGTATGTATTAGAGTTTCTTGTAGTCACAATGGATGCAAGTTAGTACTGCACATTTTCTAGATAAGTTAACAGTAAACTGTAAAATCCTGTATTCCATTTTACAGTTTATACTAGATATGGATTGTTTTAGTTCTGGAAAGTGGAAAGAAATTGAATGTTACTGACATAGAAAAGTTATTTCTACTTACTGTTTCTTAGTATTTTTAGTAGGAATAATTCGGATTTTTATGTGCAAATATTTTAAGCTAACTGTATTTTTGCAGTCTAAAATAGAGTCAAGGTAATGTTGAAGTTAAGAGTTGTAATTATTTGAGTGCATGTATTGAATTTGCTACATAATTTCAAGGAAAAAGCAATGAAAATCCTGAATTTGATAAGCATTTGGAACACTTTTTACAACATTCAAAATACTGCTGAATGGCTAGCCTAGCTGTGCTGTTTTGTTAGAAGTGCTGTAAAAGAGGCAGGATTCTGAGGATGTTACGGCTTAGTTGTGTAATTTTAATGTAATTTTAAACATGCTACTCTGATAATGCAACTTAAAATCTTTAAAATTAGAAAAAGAAAGAATAATATACAGTCGAAGTCAAGGGAATAATTATTTTCCTAAACTCAGGAAGCTATTAAAAGCAGGTTGTTTGTTAACGTCATTTTTAATGTTTAAAAAAATGAACCATTGGAAACTAAGTTTAAAGAATGATATTTTTTCTGGAGTAGGATTGAAAATTAGTGAATATCTTTCTTTCTTTTTTTTTCCCCCTTTTTTCCCCCCTTCACTGGCTTGTAGTTAATATTCTTCTAATTCAGTCAGATTTTTAAGACATTCAAGATTTTGAAGGACTGTTGACTCATAATTACTGAATATTTGGGGGGTTGAAATCATGAATTAATTAAATGCTATTGTCATCAAAATGTGTAATTATAAGAAATCTTGCACTGTACCACTAACATGAATGATACAGCATCTCTTTAAAATCCTGTCCTTCACCTGTAGGCACCTGTTCCCAAGGGTGGGTGGCATTCCAAAGCAGCTGCTATCGAATGGGTAAGGAGAGCAAGCCATGGAAATCAGCACAACAAACCTGTCAAACGTCTTCACAAGGGGCACATCTTCTTGACATAGGGAGTGAAGAAGAATATGGTTTTATGTTGTCACATCTCCAGAAAATTAGTCGAATAATCATGATATGGACAGGTCTTAATGACTTAAAGGTCAGTCTATTTTATCTTCTTTGCTATTACATATATGGAAGTAAGAACATTTTGATATGTAGAGCCCGATTGCTTGGAATAAAAGTTACTAAACAGTACATTGGTTATTTGTTTATATAGTTATTAGTAATGAGAAGAGGAATCATTATTTCTTCCTGTTTAGAAATACTGAAAATAGCTGTGGAAAAAAACATGTAGTTTATACATAACCTGTTTAACTTTTCTCTATTTTGTGTATGTGTACGTGTGTATTTCCCTGGGATATTGTTTTGCCTGTAGGTGGTGCTGTATTACCAGATTTTAAATCTTAGTCTACACAAACGTTACTTACTGTGGTTACCAAAGTCCGGGATTGGTTTGCTCAGTTTTGATGCAGGTCTGAAATGTTGAGTGTTGAGTTTAGGGACGTCAATCCAGAATAGATGCCGGATAGGCCAGTGGAGAAGGAATTGGAACAAGGTATTTCTTGTAAAAGGTTTCCTGTTCCTCATATTTGAGATATGAAGGTTCTTAATGCTGCATCTGCTGTTACAATATGATTCACTGTGGTGTGGTGTCTGATGGTGGTCTGATTTGGGGACAACTACAGACATAAATAAAAATATTGGGAAAGTGTTTAGAATGATGGAGGCATTTGCCAGAAAAGTGGGATCCAGTCTTCTGTAATTTGGTTTAGTGAAAACTTCTTTTAAGTATCAGGAGGTTGGGAGAGAGCCACTGTTTTTCAGTTTAAAAAAATCTGCACTTTTAAATTTAATTTTAATATTGTTTTGATCAAATTATTTAAAAAGAAATGCTGTGAAAACAGTAAAACCAAAGCAAACCTTATGTGTAAGAGCAAGAGTGGTGTCATACCACCTCAAAGACAGAAAAATATTTTTTACTGGCTGGGGCTACACAAGCAAGTCAGAGTAGGATAACATACAGACTGAAGAAACATAAATCTGTCTAGGTTTGTGGTTAGTGAAGCACTCTAACCATCCTGGTTAGTAAAGCACTATTAATATATGCATTTTACATGTAATATTATTTTGTATATGACACTGTAGAGTCGCTTCTCAAATGGCTGTAATTTTTACACCATAGTGATATTCATCATAATCAACTTGGTATTTTAGAAATATAGGTATTTGTAAGTGGCTGCCAGAAATAGATGTCTCATGGAAGCATAATATTTTGGTGTGTTGGAAAGAGTACTAAAAATCTGGGGGGTTTTGACTCTGATGACACAGAAAAGAGTTAATTACCAGTTTGGAATTTGACTGTTAGTCAACTGTTTAATCATTGCACACATTTTTATGTTTGTGGGAGTCAGTCAGTTAAATGAACTAGATGAGTACCATGTCTTAAGAATAGCAAGGGATAATAATAAAATGCTTGTTTTTCGAGCACTTCTTTCCTAATTATTTGTACTTAATTAGTGTGTTCAAGTACTGAATGAACATGTTTCATTCTGGTGTCATTGTTGTCATTTGTTCTCATTTTATGAGAACTCTAAATTGTACTTGCATCAAATTGTACTTACCTCAGGAACTCAAAGATCATGGGACATACACCAGGAGTTGCAGGATTTGTTTAAAATATGAGATAAAAAATACAGATTAAATTATTTTTCTTTCTCATTCATATTTGAAGCACTAGGGAGTTAAATTTCTGTTTTCAGGTGTTTTTCTCTCTAAGTACCCATGGGACTTGAAATATTTAATGAGAAGTTGAGGCTATAACCTACTCAGAAGATTTCAGCAGCCTTCAGTGCCAAGCACTGTGACACTGATAAAAATTAGTGACGTTGTGAGCAACATTAGTTCTGTAGCATTTCTATTCTCACAGTGTCTCCTTCTTTAACCCTACTTTGATCTGTATCTGAATTAAAACCATTCCTGATGAGGCTGAACATTCTTGTGAAAAGCAACAGAGACCCTGGAGATGTAGGTCTCTGCCTTGGATAAGAATGAATGTAATACTTTGGTGGTACCCTCATGTCCCTCCTGACATATTGTGCAGTTCTTCAGAGCTAGGAAGTGGTAAAGGTAGCCAAAGATTGTTCACTGAGGTTTCTCTTACAGACCTTGCTGCAGAGGTTTGCATCATAGTAGTATCTTGTGATTTCCTGTGCCTGTTGTTAACTCCGGTGACCAAGACCAGTATAAAAAAATTTTGATCTATAGAGCATTTCTGAAATGACAGAGTATACCCACAAGTCCTCCTGAAAGTCAAGTTGAATTATTTCATACCACTGAAAATCTTCTTTGCTTCTTTGTGATTGATATCACAATATTTCATTTGATTTTTTTTTTCAACACAAATTAATTGAAGAAATAGTCTCAGTCTCAACAAACACGAGTTTTTATTGTTTTCTCAGAGCAATGGAAAAAAATCCTTTTTTCTCCTCCTCCTCCCCACTTTTGAACATCTTTAATAAAAGAGTAAACAACAGAAGACTTAAAATGATGGTGGTACCTCAACTTTTCTCCATTACAGTACTTAAAGCATTTACTTAGGCTGTAGGACCACGGACTTGCTATGCCTGAAAGCACTTTATGCAAGTTTACCACCTGAGAGTGCCCCAATGCCATGCAGAAATGTGCTGGGTTTTCTATTAATCCCCTGTAGATGTTAGTATATGTTAGTGCAGTGCAGACTGAAACCTGTCTCCCACTAGAGGGATCTGTGTTGCAGTGCTGTAAGCATATTCTACAGGTAGCTTTCCTCCAAAATATCATGTTGCCCCAGTCTAGTACCTGTAGAGCTCTCCTAGAAAAACTGAAAGCTCCTCAAAGGTAAGAAACTTGGAGGGAAGTGTGAGTGTGTCCTAAATGCTGAGCAACCAGCAAACAGGAGAAAGGAGAAAGTAACATTTTCTCATCCAGTTGTGAATCTAGCCATGTTTTTTTTTCAGCTAAATATTTTTGCCTTCAGACAGGATTTATGATTATTTTACGCTGTTTTGTTGTTGTTTTTTTTTTTAAAGTGAATGACATTTTTAGACAATTATCCATACGAGATTATTAAATTATTTGATTAATAGTGATTTTTAAAGGCTTGTTTGTAATGATGAAACATACTCATGTGGCTTATATTATGTTATGTTATTAGCTTGTAATCTTTTGTAATAGAAGAGATAGAATTTTACACTGAAACATTTACTTTATTCCTATATAATTAATTTGTATAAATGAAGTACGTAAGTTTTGTATGTTTAGGAAATATGCTTGCAATGAGAGAAGCCTTAATAATTCATCATTGTAATCTAAAAATACATGTTTTTCTAATATTTTTTTGAATCCAGGAAGAAGGTCAGCTCTTGTGGACAGATGGATCTCCTTATCTTCTAAAAGCTGGCATCTCATCTTTGTCAATGATACCAGAAAACCAAACTGACTGCTATGCCCTTCAGAGAGATCCTACTGGTCCAGATTATTTCTTCACAGGATTTTTCTGCTATGTACAGCTGCCATATATTTGTGAATATGAATGTAACTATATTTTTTCAATCTTTTGCATTTGTTTTTAAAAACCTTCCCCTGATTGCATTTATATTTGAAGATACAAATCTATATATATAAAAGGTTTTAATGAATTTTTTTTTCACTTTTGTTTTTCTTTTTCAGTACCTTTAGTACCAGAGAACATCACGTTTAGTGTGCATGATGTCAAGACAACTGAAGCTGCATTTATGTGGAGTGATATGGGCATGTGGCTTAAGTCAGGCTTTGCACTTGTAATCAAGTACTATTTTGATCAGGGGAAACCATACATTCTGAACTTGCCTGTTAATACAACTCAAACAAAAATTGTGCACTTGTCTCCTGGCCTTCGCTATAGTTTTTTATTAGCAGCAAGGAACTCAGAAGGAGCACAGTCTATCTTAAGTTCAATTCTGAACGTAGAAACAAGTAAGTAACAAAAATAAATAGCAGTAATAACCAGATAATCATACACTTTTTATATTTTTTTCCTTTAATTAAACAAGTTCCTGTGTTGATATTTTGTCTGAAAACATAAGTAAATCTGAACATGAATTCTGATCCAGTATTTACCAGCTTGTAGAGTGGATTCCAAAAACTTCATTTAGGTTTGTGCTAAAATCCTTTCTTGGGATTGATTAAGAAAAGCTCGGAGTTTTCAGTGGCTGCAAGAACAAAGCCATACAAATTCTGTTTCTGTGAAGTATATTTTAAAATCTCATTATTACAATAATTTTACTCACAGAGTTTCTACTGATGTCCAAAGGTAAAGCTGGATGTCAGAGTAGCAGTAAAGTATTTTTTGGCTATGCTGGTAAAATTCAGAAACATATTTTCAAATCTGAAGTAAAAGATTATGTCAGAACAAGCAGAGGTATCCCTGTTTATCTGCAGTTAAGATTAAGATGATCCCTATGGTTTAAAAATCCATTGTATTTTGACCTACTGCGTGATGCAACGTCCTAAGTAAAATTCATTCACAATTAACTTGCATTCTCGTAAAGTCTAGCTGAATGAAGCCAAATGAAACCTACCAGTTGGTAGAGATGAAAAATGCCTTTTCACATAAAGGTGATCAAGTGGAGATGTCCTGTTTTGGTGATGCTGGGGAAGTTTTCTCATTTTCAGAAGTTAAAGAAAACGTACTGCCCTAATGTTTTTACCAGTCCTGGCAAGGCAGTTCAAATATAGATAGAGGTCTATTTTCTTAGAGTTAGAATAAAATACAGGTTAATCTTTAGGTGAAAGAAGCTATTCTTTTCCTCCATCATATACGTTTTGTACAGTTCACTCCCTCCTCTGGGCTTTAGTGCACTTGGAAGTTCTGTCATATCCTGTGCCTACCAAACTCTCTTCTCTCTTTGGTTTCTGTTTAAAAGACCTTGTAATGCAAGTTGCCTCTATAATGAAGAAAATATATTCCTGCTTTCTCCTATGCAAAGCAACTATAAGAGGTGGGCTTGTGTGAACTTAGTGAAGCTCAACAAGGCCAAGGGCAAGGTTCTGCACCTGGATTGGGGCAATCCCAAGCACAAATACAGGCTGGGCAGAGAATGGATCAAGACTAGCCCTAGGCAGAAAGACTGGGGAGTCTTTGTGGATGAAAAGCTCAATATGACTTTGCAATGTGCACTTGCAGCCCTGAAAGCCAACTGCACCCTGGACTGCATCAAAAAAAGAGTGGCCAGCATACCAAAAGAGATGACTCCGCCCCTCAACTCTGATCTTGTGAGAGACCCCACCTGGGTCTCTTGTGAGAGACCCCACTGTGTCCAGGCCTGGGGCTCCCAGCACAGGAAAGATACTGACCTGTTGGAATGAGTCCAGAGGAGAGCCACTATGTTAATCAGAGGGCTGGAGCACCCCTCTTGTGGAGACAGGCCCTAACTGAGAGAGTTGGGGCTGTCAGCCTGGGGAAGAGAAAGCTCCAGGGAGACCTTTTAGTACCTTCCTGTGCCTAAAAGGAGCCTTACAAGAGAACTGGAGAGGGACTTTTCGTGAGGGCATGTAGTGATAGGACAATGGGGAATGGCCTTAAGTTGAAGGAGAGTGGGTTTAAATTAGATAATAGGAAGAAACAGTGGTGAGGCACTGGAACTGGTTGTCCGGAGAGGTTGACTCTCCATCACTGGATGTGTTCAAGACCAGGCTGGTCTTGATGGAACTTTGAGTAATTTGGTCTAGGGGAAGGTGATCCTACCCATGTAAGGGGGATAAGAACTAGATGGTCTTTAAAGTCCCTCCCAACCCAACCCACTCTACGATTCTGTGATTCCATGAACTTGGGTAATGCATACCATTTGTCTTAGATGATATTTTTGAACCGACTGAAATATAAGCGACGACCTAAATTCAGAGGCTGAGTTCGACATGAAGATCTAGGTGATTCAGAAAATACCTCAATTAGAGAGTAGTATTCTCTGTGTCGATATTCACTATCACTGATACACTGTCCAGGTTGCCTTGTTAGATTTGCTCTAATACTCTTGAGCCTGTGTGTAAGCGTGTATTGTGAGGTTTTCAGGCTCTATTTAAAAGAAATAAAGAAACAAACAAGCAAAAAGACCCCCAAAATATCCCACAGTTATTGGTGAAAGGCATGAGTAACTATTGTCTTGTTTCTATTCCTAATCTTATTCAATAGGGCCGTTGCACTCCCAGAAGTTAGAGGCTACATATGTTTCATCTGCCGAAATACATTTAAAATGGAATCCTCCACAGCATTCATCCAGTGCTTCTTTTCATTACTACCTTGTCAATGTGTTGGATACTGAAACCAACATCTGGGAACAGTTACCAGTTGAAAAAAGCAAGACTTCAATAGTCATACAAAATATAAAACCTTATCATCACTATCAGGTATATTTACAGAACGTAGCAGAGAAAGGAACTCTCAGCTGCCATGAGAAGCCTATATTAGTCACAACAGGTGATGTATCCATTTTTTAAGATGTTTTATTTTGCTAGACAGAGTTTAAATTGAAAATACAAGGCATAAAGGTATTTTTAAGGCCTTGTACAGATTGTGGTTGTTGGGATATTCTTCAGAACCTTCCAAAATTGTGAATATACCAATACCCTTATTTATTTATTCATTTACCTACTTACAGCATATTAGTATGAGATAAAGAAGTGACATTCTGCTTGAGAAATACTGATTTATAGTTTATGTCTTTAATTTTAGCAAAGTAGAAACATTAGAGTGATTTCTTAAATTTTTTTTAGGTGAAAACAGATTAATTTATTCTTCTAATAATAGATGCAGTGACTCAGAGTGTGTCATCTTTTTACTCTGTATATATCCGGTGGAATGGAATATGCTTGGAAAATAAGTCTCTATTCGTTATGAGAAAACAGAAAACAGAATCTGCCTGTAAATCATTTTAAGAAATAAGTAAATGAATCAGTAGTTCTAAAATCATGACATTTTAGAAAAAAGAAAATAAACCAGAGACATCATTGGGAAATGATTGTAAATTGATTGTAAGTTTGATATATGGTTTTATACTGACATCTTTTTCTTTAATCAAGCTGTCAGTCCACCGACAGCTGTTTATATTCACCCAGAGGATGTACAAGAAGAGAGTGTGATCCTTCGCTGGAAGCTGCCACAAGAGTGTCAGGAATCCTATGTTCAAGTAAAACCTAATGCAGACATGGGTGAAACTAAGAAGTTTATATTAAGCAATACAGAAGAATTTAAGATTGATCTCCTAATTCCTGGAATGACTTATGAAATAGCAGTGGCAAGTGTGAATAATGGAACTATGAGTGAACTGAAGACCATTCAATGCACTTTAAGTAAGATACTGTTTATGGTGGAAACTATAGACTATAGCACACATCGGTCTAACTATTGTTGCTACGTCTAACAGATTTTGTAGATCAAATCTTTTTTCTAAATACCCCAGGATCAAAACTAAAATGTAAAATGTACAGATCCAATCCTAGTTGTTAACAGAAAAGTTAGCAATTTTCGCAAGGAGGGTACAGCCTTGGAAAATGCATTGGTAATAGTGACAACTGCAATGAGGACCATAGCTGGAAATCCTGTTACAACTGGCAGAAGAAACTGGGTGAATCATTGATTTGCATTGAAATAGGAAAATACTGGAATGGTTGAAACAGCCTATTTATTTTTGGAGATACATTAGTTGTTCTGTGAACTGTGAGAAAGAAATTGCCCTACCATTAGTGAGAGGGCAGTAGGAAAGGAGTAGAAAGAGTTAGAAGTAGTAGTAGGTGAAAAGTAAAAGCTTTACATTGTTTATCAAAGGGTCTTCCCCATCCATAGGGAAAGGTTTACTGAAGGGTCTTAGTTTACCAAAATGCTGAAATGCTTTTGGTGCAGTTTAAATTTTTTGCATATGTGAAAGGAATGGGCAAGATTCACTTGGTATTCAAGTGATATTTAAAGGCTACAGCTGTCAGATTATAGATACATGAAATGCTGCATTGTAATTTTTTTTTTTCTAAGTGATTACAGTATTTTGGAGGGTAGCAGTCTTAATCTTTTTTCAGAATTTTTTATATAGGATTAGATTTAATACCTCATTCATGACACAGATGACAAAATTCTAGATGAGATATTTCACAGCTGTCAGAGCCAACTGTAAGGGAAGAAAACTAAACACGTCAATGTTATATCCATCAAACCTATCTCATTCTCCATGGTCATCTCCCTGTCCATATTCACATTTCTGTATATTTTTCCAGCTATCCTGCTTACCTTCCTAGTGCAGTTCTGGTTGAGAAGATAATTCCAGTAATAAAAACTTAAAAGATCAGGTTGTTCTTTGTTTCTAAGAAGTGATGTTTTACTGTGATAGCTGTTAGTTTTTGCACTGGGCAAGCATATTTCTCAGCAACTCAGGGTAGTTGCTTCAGATTCATTAAGTGGTTTTCATTTAATTTATTTTCAACTGGTTTAACATGTGGCAATTTTTTTTTCTTTTTTTTTCTTTTAGAGCCTAAGCCTGTTCAAATTGTAGTTCCTTATGGGCTTTATAGCAATGCTGTGGTACTATTTGTTCGCATGCCTGATATTGGAGTATTTGATGGCATTTATGTTACAAGTAAAGAAGGACCTAATGCAACATTCACTTTAAAAAGTGATGGTAAAATAAAAATTGAAAACCTTACTGCAGGAACAGAATATGATTTCTGTGTTTCCACAAAAAGTGGAAAAATTTTGAGCTCCTGTTACCATATATATGGTGTAAAAACATGTAAGTATTTTAAGTTCTTATAAAATTGCACCATATAAAATCCTGATTTTTGAACCTTTTTAACTTTATTTTTACTTCAGTGCAATAGAAAAGACATCCTATTCACAAATCATCTTGATATATCTGTAAGCAAATTGTAGTTGTTCTAACATTAGCTGATTTTTAAACAAGACTATAACAATACCTTATAATTTCTAAACTTGCTAAATTGTGTTTTTTATATTGTCTATAAAATGTCTAGCAAGTATTTCAGGATTTGGGGCTGTATTAAATTGTTGTCCTTATAGGAAGCAAAACACATTTTGACAGCTTACTTTAAACAAGCAGATGAGTATCAATGGAGTTACTTCTGTGTCTTGAAATTATGAAGCTCATTCCTCCTGATGCATCTTTCAGCAAGTAATAAAAACGTTGAGATTCTCCAAGATAATAAATTCAATAATAAAGACATTAAAAAAAATTCTAGGAAAGGTTTTAAAAACGAAATTTTAGTAGGAACTTCAAAACTGTTTAAAAATACCTACTGAAATTCCTGTTTGACTTTCCTATTTTTTATTATCTTTATACTTCCATAAGATTTTCTTTTCCCATTTTATAATTTTCCTTTGAAATTCTTTTCTGCTCTGTTTCTTTCAGAGTAGAAATTTTATACAAGGAAAAATTAAGATAGGATAGGAAGAATTAAGGAAGAAAGAAGAGGAGAATGATGGCAAGACAGAAAAATCTTTCCTAGATTGTGAAAGACTAGAAAGCTGACTTTTCTTAAAAAAATCAGCTTTCAAGGATCTTCACAATAAAAACTTTGTGTTTGATCAATCTTATGACAGGATTTTATAAATTTAGTGGCAAACTGCCTTAGAAAACCCAATTTTTGTCTGTCTCTTCTGGGGCCCCAAAGACTTGGAAGAAAAAAAAGTCCTGATCCCTCACATGTACACAGTTTTTCCTGGAAAAAGTGTAAATTTTGGTATATTCCAGACAAAAACAGTTGTTATAGGAATGAAATAGATGTAAAGAAGAGTGGATACTCCTCTGTAAAGTGATCTGAATTGTACCTGACAAGACTACACTAATTAGGGATAAAGTATATTTGTCTAGCCTGATATACCCAGTTTTGCTGAGCTGTTTGACAAAATTTGAGTACGCTATGGCCATTATGGGGGTGGTATTGGAGGGATCAACTTAATTCTGGAGCACTTTCCCACCTTGGAGTGCCAGCTCTGTCCTTGGAGATGTGCGTGTTCAGCCTCATGTAATTTTAAGATAAAGAAGCAAGTAATTTTCCTATATATTTTTTCTTTCTCCATTCTTCCTTTCTCAGTTTTGAAATTGCTGTGTGTCTGCATGCCTGAGATCAGATTTTGCCCTCTATTTGTTTGAATCTATTACTGGTTATCTTCGCTTTTATGTCTCCACGGGAGATACAAAAAGTGTTAGACTGAACAAAGTATTGGATTGAACTGTAATGTGTTTTATGTTCTTCTGTAGGTCTGGCAGCTCCGCTCAATGTACGAGAAGGTGACGTTACTGACACTTCAATACAGATTACTTGGGGTCGGGCTGATGGAGATTTTGAGCAATATGAAGTTATATGCACAAACTGTGCAAGTGCTTTCAGGGTATGTTTTTTAGAACACCACTTGTGTATAAGCAATGCAGTTATTTGTCAGTCTTCTATTAAGAAGAAGCTATATCCCCCATTAAAATAGTTGGATATACCATTTACATAAGATAAGAAAATTTTGTAAGCAATTTTGTGAAAGCTGTATTTGTATTTCTAGGTCCAGAAGGTTAAACAAGAAACAGCAATGTTTTCCAACCTTAGTCCTGGTAAGCTGTACAATTTTGCAATTCGAACAGAGAAAGAGGGTTTCAGAGATAGTATTTTTGTGACAAAGGAAATAGACACAGGTGAGACCACAGTGTTGTCAACTTTAGTATTTGTTTTACTCCTTATATATGTCTTGCTTTCTTTCTGAATTTCCTTTTTGTCTCAGAGAAAAGTAATTCAACCATCTTCATAATTTTCTTACAGATTTTTCTTATTTTCTTATAATTATTCACTTACTTTGTTATTTTTCTTATTCTTTGCCCGCAAGTGACTTTTAAGAATCTGAATATGGTTCCTGTGTACAATGAACTACCAATGTTGACTTCCTGTTGACTCAACAAGCTGTACAGTCCAGTAACTGATACTTGTGCACAGTCTGGCTACCAGCACTATGGAAACGAAATTTTTTTTCTTAGACTTCTCTTTAATTTTTCATTTTTCACTTCAGTGCTGAGTTTGAGCATGCTTAAATGTTCAGAGCTAAATTAGTTTTATGATGTTTTCTCATTGGCCTCCCTGTATATCACAAGGAAATTTGGGCTTTTCTACATTTCGGACATTTGATTCTCAGCAGTGTAGTTCTCCTCTATTCTAATACTTCTAGCTGCTTGAACCTAAGAACATGGCCTCTCAAGCTATTAGATCTGGCATGTTATGTTTTCCTCTAATCTAATGTGGAAAAATGTGATTGAAATGGTTCAACATCTGTGATCGAAGATACGTAATGTGTTGCATTTAAGGTACCAGTGAGGTAGAACTGATACAGGAATGTAAAGTGTGATGTAAAATAAGTTCTGAGAGGACAAGTCATGGAGAGGCAAATATGGAGCTAGTAAATGATAATTCACTGACATTTCCTTTTCAAGAATTAAGGACTTGAAACTAGACGAGAGAAAGTAGAAAACAAACAAATGCAAATGGTTGTTTACTAAATTTGTAGATAAATTGCAGAACTTCTGGCCACAAGATATTTTGTGTCATGGTTGTGATCATATGTTCAAGTGGAGACCAAAGACATTTACAAAAGAAAAATCTGCTGAGGTTTACTAAATTAAGAAAAATCACCTTTGGCTCATGAAGTTCTTGGGTGCAAACTGCAGTTTGGGAGATTAAGAAGGGGATTACCACTCTATGCAATTCTTGCTTTTCTGGAGACATATGCTTTTGGTCACTGTTGAATAAGAGACACTGTGTTAGTCATGACTTTGGTCTCTGTCCTATATGCTACCTCTTATACTGACATTTCTTTTCTTGAGGAATTGTCCATTTTTGAGGAACTCCACATCAGTGATATCAGAACTGCACTATGTAGCATTACAGAGCAGCAAACAGTTTAGCTCTGAATCTCCTGGATAACAAAAGTCCCTGTACACGTCACCACAGTGGTAGTAGTCTGTATGTCCTTGAGACAAGGAGGGACATGACATAATTTTTGTGGAGTTTGTATTGCATTCTGATGATGAGAGGCCTGTCATAAAGAAATGTGTTTAAAATGCTTTTTTGAATCCATGTATTTTGTTGTATTGTCTCACAGTACCAAGCGCAGCTAAATATCTGAACCATAGCAGAGACTCTGAATCAATAACTGTCACCTGGCCACCAGCCCAAAATACATTTGATGGATATGTTCTTTCAATAAATAGTGAAGATTTCAATGAGAAGAAAATGTTACCTTCTGATGTAAGGTATGATGATTATATTTAAAAAATAACTGATATGAACTCAAAGCAGTTGTTTCACTACATATTTAAAATAAGTAGCCTGTCCTGTTATTTACATATGTATTTGAAAATTTAGTTGACATGCAGTACTATACCATGTACTTTAAGAATTGCATTTTTTTAACAAATTACAGGTCTCATATGATGTGTTTGTGCAAAGAAGACCAAACAGAATACTGCATTGGAGTGAGCAGTAGCAGAACCTGTGTGCAATTCTGGATGTTTAATTTAATACTTCAGGACTTTCTAGTACTTGAACTTACTGTGAACCATAGTGTAATGCAGCCTATTTAAGATTTCATAATATTAAAATATTTTTTGAGTGACAACATATAAACATGTGTATACACATCATGTGTAAATAATATCCATAAAACTATAAAAATTAAATATATGAAGAGATGTGCATTTCTAGAATCCTAAACACAATCTCTTCTTTTAATCTTTGTAGAATGTACAAATTTGAACATCTTCTGCCAGGCACTGATTTCCTAATCAGTATTGTGACAACCAATGGATTAAAAAGGAGTCACCCCACCATCCTCAAGATTAACACCTGTAGGTTCAGTTTATTAATGACTTTTCACAGTTTCAAATAACTAAGGTTGTTACATTTTAATGTATTGTCTTAGAAAAGCTATTCCTTATTAAATCAATGCATCTTAATAATGTCTGGATTAATTCATGTAAGTCTTTCTTTTCAATCTAAGCACATTTGAAAGCTACTAAACATATAAAAACTTTTAAAACACAAACAAGTTTCATCTGTATTTAATGGGGTTCTACCAGTAACTGAATCAGCAGTAGTATTAGGACAATAAAATTTTCCATAAAAATTTACAAATTTTTATTTTATTTCTGATTCTATTGCTAATATGTAGAGACAATTTTCATTTATTTGAAGGTCTTCTTAAGTGCAAAATGAAATCTATTACTACATGGAACTATAAAATAATGAATCACAGTAGTGTATTCTGCAAATGGCAATTTCCTTAAAATTAATATAGATAATTTTAAATTTAAATTTTGCATTCTCAGATCCTGGTCCACCATCAGATTTACAGGTGTTTGGACAAGAAGAAAATACAGTCTATCTTTCTTGGAAACTACCAAGAGGAGGATTTGATATGTTTCAGGTGAGATAAGGATGGGAAGAAACAAATGCAATTTTTTTTTTTTTAATTTCTCAGTGAAGTTATCATTCTACATGTACTGCAAACCCAGCAATAAACATTTGTCTGTATAACCTATGGAAGTAGGAGAGGGAATACTGCTATGGGGAAAGGCCAGCTAAATACATACTTCCTATTGCATAACAATTTTAAAAAACAATATTCTAAAATTATACTTTTCATAGCTTTCAAAAACTGATTTTTAAGCTACTGTGCAATAAAAAAGATTACAGATCAAGGGTTGAATGCAACTGCAATGTAATCTTTTTTCCTTAGCTTTCCAAATTTGTAATACAAATTCATTTAATTACAGTGAAAGATAAAAAATACATTCCATATAGAAGAATCTAAATGTTTTGTTTAGAAAGTTACAGAATAAAACATTTTTTTAAATATAGCAATTTATTAAACAAAACTGCAAACATTTGATACCGCCCATACCCTCCTGGCCTTGGGCATTAAGAAGTTTAGGAATTTGGTTATATGTAAATAAAACCAGTTACTGTTCCTGACTTTGTTCAATCATTTATACTTTAGAATTTTTTATACTCTGTTTAAAAAAGTATTAGAAATAGCTAGTACTTCCCTGTTCACCATACCCATACCTTTCATTTTATAAACTTCAATTTTCTCAATTGTCTTTTAAACAGCATTCTTTTATGGAAGATGTTCTACATCTCTTACTATCTTTTTCTTTAGTTTTTCTAAGCCTTTGATATCCTTCTTGAGATTGGTTGTTCACACAGGTGTGGGTACACAGTGGAGTAATCAGATGGTTGATAGTGTTTCCTGTTTTGCTTCCTATTTCTTTCCTAGGCAATAGCGTGCTGTCTACCTTTCTGACTACTGTCAGGTTATTTTTAAAACCTCTTCCGTGAACATTTCAGTTCAAGACTACTCAATTTGACTGAAAATTCATAGTTCATTAATAATGATTCTGTGTGGGAACATCCTTACCATTGAAACAAATAGTTCAGTTACTATTTCTCAGATGCCTTGTCTACACTGAGTGTTCACTTTGTATTTTGGTCTGCTAGTGGTCTCTCCAACATCCAGATAAGCTCATTGTGTTTTTAAATCACTGGTTTTATAAGTTATTACACCCTTTTCAATTTTCTTTTCAGTTCTTTTGGCCCACTAACCTGTGTTTCTGCTCTGCCTTGCTTCCTTGTGCTTCTTAAGTTAGCTTGCATAAATTATATAAGCGTATAGACTTTATTTTTCTTGTATAGACAAGGTCTGCAGTTTTTAATGATATCTTTCTCGAAGTAATACTTTTTACTGTTCAAATGGTTTTGCTGTTTCTGCATTCCCTCTACTAAGTTTTGAGTCATATTATGTGTCAAAGTTGCATTTCAATGTTTTTTTATACCATGACACTTTTGGATACTCTCCATAATTTTCTTTTAATTTACTTGATCGTTGTTCGGTAGCTCTCCTTGTATAATTAAATTTCACCACACTGGACTTTTAATTTTTTTCTCACAAAGAAGCTGATATAACAGCGTGGCTCTTCAGCATTTGTAGTTTGAATCATATCACTTGCAAAAAAATCTAGAGTTATTTTGCTTTTCTCAGTTCTTTTTCAGAAAAAATCCACTATGACATCTAAATACTTTGTACATGGATCATATTTCATTATGACATGCAACCAGTCTCCCTTTTGTATCCTGGCTTTTGCAATCTGTCTTGTATCATCCTTTGCATTTTGCAGCCACTGTGTCAGCACAATAATGTGGTCAATAAAACTTTGTGATAGTGTAGTGTTGTTTTAAACATGTCATTTGAATCAATATAGATTTAGAGATATAATCTTGTACAGTTAACTTACTAGTCTAGGATATTTTTTAGTATACGAGACAAAGTATTTTCCTTAAAAGGTCTACACGTTTTATACTCTAGTACTACAGTGTTCAATTATTTTACTCCCTCTCTCCCATGACTTCAATTATATCCTTACCTAAACTTTGAAATCTAAGTATCCTTAGGATAGTTCCTTGACATTTCTTCTCTCTTCGTTAGTGTAAAGTTGCATTGATCTGAATGGATAAGAGTAGCCAGTTAACCTCTCAACACTGCTGGTGTAGCCTGGTATATTTTTACAAATTTTAAAATTAAATTCAATTATCTTGTTCCTGTTTTGAACCTGTTCAGATACACTTTTGAATGTGGTCATGCTATTTTTACCATCCTGTGGAAAATAATTGTCATCTGTAATATTGATCTTTATGGCATGGTATTATTGCTCAGGATCTCATAGAGCAAGCAGCCAGTCACATTAGACAGTGCTTTGTTTGCATAAATGAGCTTATCTTTAAATCTTTAATGAGAAAGGCTTCCGTAGACTGGTTGCTTAGTAAGGTGCACCTGCATAAAAGGGATCATTTTACTAATCATTTAAAATTAATTATCTCTGATCAGCAACTCTCTATGCAATATATTGTACTTTGTAGAGCGAAGAGTTCACAAAAGGTACTTTCCTAACTTGTTTATACTAGATGTAAATCTTTAATCTATAGCTTTGCTTCTAGCATCTTGCAGTGCTGTAATTCTAATAAGGTGATGACAGTTTCCAAGATTTAGTTTGCATGAATAGGCACCATGCTGGTAAAATATACAGGGGGGAAGTGGATTGTTCTTCCACAAATGAATAGCAGCTAAACCAAAATGCTTTCAGGTCACTGCCATGTGTATAACATGCCCCTTCTGTTGGAGGAAATAACATGTATCAGGACAGGACTTGCTGATGTAGGCAGTTGCAAACCTTGATCTCTTCATATCGACAGCCAGGCCTGAGAAACCCATGTGAGCATGTTGGAGATGCTTGTCTAGTGCCCTCCTCTGCAGGGCAGGCACAATCTGCATCTTGCCTTTCACTAGTGCATCTATGAAGCAGTCTGCAATTTTCTGTGTCCCCACAAAGGACTGTCACAGGAATTTTTTTAGTCACCTTAGAGTTGTCTAGGAGGTCAGAAGGAATCCTCACAGCCTCTAGGAGTCAAGTGCTCAAATTTCAATTACTTGGTATCTCCAGCACTTTTATTCTCTGCAGTGGCTGTAAACAAAAGAATTTTCAAGGCATAACAGTGAACAGAGTTGAGTGACTGATTCCTTGGGATTCTTTATAGAATCTCAGCTCTAAAGAGTGCACAGGTGGAATTTTTGGTTGAATGGTTTTGGGTGGGGTCTTTTCGGTCTTTTTTTTTCCTTTGTTTGGTTTGGTTTTTTTGTTTTTTTGGCTTTTTTTTTGCCAGAAAGGTACACAGTTAGTTAACTGTGCAGTTCATCAGTACAGCTGTGTGACTGAGCAGCCAGAGTATACTTTATTATCCTTCCTCCAAGAGCAAAAACCTGTAAGCCATGACTTAACTTTGATGCCTACATCTACTTTCGAAGTCATTACTTTCACCACTGTCTGTTCACTGGGCTATTAATGAATCTTAGAGTAATTGTGGATCAACCTTGTGGAACATAATACAAAGCTTCTTGATTTTTTTTGTCTTTAACATATGGAAAATATTCTAAATATTTTTATATTAATAGGTAGTTGCAATCTCTTTTATGAAGTTAAATGGTCTAATATAAAAAATTATTTTTCTTCAATAGCTTTCATATTGTCCAATGAATAATGAAAAGCTGATTATCAGAACTATTTATGACAGCAGAGCTGTAGTGCAAAATCTGACTCCTGGGACAGAATATGTTTTTCGTTTAAGGACAGTTAAAGGCTTGGATTCCTCTGTGGCTGTGGAGAAAAAAGTCATCACAAGTAAGAAAATACCTTATAACTTGTTTTGGAAACCAGTAAGTATTCAGAGACATTTAAATCATTGTTTGTAAGTGACTGAAAAGGGTCACGCATTTCAAAATGAAACTTTATCTTTGGGAGGCAAGTTCTGCTTCTTCTTTAGATACTTGTTTAAACAGGACCCTTCCACATAACACACTGGATTCAAGTTGAGGAGTGTAGACATAGCTGAACATAGCTCTTTGAAAACCAAGGTGAACTCAAAATCCTTTCAGCTCTAACAGAGCCAGAATAGCTTCCTATACTTTGAGAAACACCTTGAATTTTGTTTACAATTGTTTCTGCATCTCTTAAATTCTTGCAAGCCCATAGTCTCAGATTGCAGGATTGTTCCTGTGCAAGGCCACAGAACGCTTAATATAGTAAGAGAAATAGTGTTTCAGATAGCTTAATAAGGTCCAGAAACCAGTATCTTGCACTCCTTTTCTGTCTCTGAGCAAGCATGTTTTCCAATACTCCTGTGATACAACATAAAAAGAGGGAAATTTTTTTTGGAAGAGTTTTGAAGAAAAAGATTTATATAAATTCTGACTTGCCAAAGGGGATAAAAAGCAGCTAATTGTAATCAGAAAATAAATCAACTCCCACATTTGTATATATGCACATTGTAGACCTCCTCCCTTTTTCAGTGGATTTTCTGTGGCTTGTTTGGGCTATAACTCCTTAACTCAGTTAATAATCAAGGGGGCTCTGTTTAGTTATTCAAAGATGAATGAATCTCTAAAAAAACCCCCAGATCTAGTTCCGGAGATTCTTGATAATGAAAAGTGAAGCACAATAATCATTATCATGGTCCTTAACTTGATTTTTATCCTCAAGTAAATATTTTCAAGAGAATTGTGGATGAGTACAATGTATGGCTAAATTATGGAGAGTTTACTATATAATTTTAATGGTACACCTTTAGGATTTTTTTCATGTTGAATAATAGGAACATGTTAATTAGTATTTTTTGGGAAAGTTTCAAGCAAGATAAATGGATAATCTAGATGATTCACTTTTTAGGAGGAATGGAAAAATTTTTCTTTCCTAATTGCAGCTGTGCTGCACAGGTTAATGGAGGTGTTATTTGTAAATTATCTGCAATTTTAGGAATTGTAATATAATCAAAAGGATTATTTAAAAAGGAAAAAAGCGGTAATCACTGAGAAATTGCTATTTACTGTGTTCCTAAGTGAACAGATGAATAGTTTTCCAAAATTATATGGCCTATGATGTATTTTAGAAAACTTTAAACTGAATAAAATCTCTACTTCTGCTTAAAAAGTGTTCCCATTCTCATTCTGTTTTACCAGTGAGCAGTGTTAGTGTTCTTACAGAAGATCTGATAAATTTGGAATTTTCTTCCGTAAATTACATAATGCACACAGGAGATACATTCTCAGGTTTTACTCTGTGCAACATTATGGCACCATTTACTACATAGCCATAAAAACATAGTTCTAAAATTTGTATCAATATTTCACAATGCTATGAACTCTCAATTAATTTAAATAAAAAATATCTATTTTTAAAAACTAGTATTTTCTTATGTTTTAAGGACTAATGATTAAATTTTTCATTATTAATCTGAATAATTTTTATATAGAACCTGCTGGGATATGTGGTCTGACATTAAAAATGGTAAATAGTTCATCTGCAACTGTAATGTGGAATCCAACCAAGACAAACTTCACTTCTTATAAAGCATCTTTATCAAATGACACCTTTATAAAAACATTAAGGATTCCAGGAACACTGACTGACTTCACTGTTATGGACTTGACTGCTGGTGGCATTTACAACTTCACACTGCAAAGAGTGAAAGGAAATACTGAAGGAGCTGCTTCTTTCATTGAATTTGTAACAGGTCTGTACGATTTCTGGCTTTCTCTCTTTGCCAATGAATGTTAGCTGCCACTAACAATTCATGTTTAGCTTTTTACATCTCACTTCATAGCATAACACTGAAATTTCGGGAGATCTTGCATGTAATAGTTTACTGTCATTCTGGACATACATCACTTATACCCTATCCAACCTGCATGTAGAGATACACTACCAGAAGTATAATGTCTTTAGCTGTGTTGCATTTCTTTTGGCCAATTTCAGGTCTTATCCTGCAAGGAGTTACACATGAGCTGTGTTTTACCTTATCTCATTTCAGTAGGTTTTTTGCAGTGAGTGAAATTAAACAGGTTTAGAAATGTTTGTAGAGTTAAGGCTTTAGATTGTAAGCTACACTCTGAGATTAATCCTGGGTTGTATAAAAAGACCTCTAAAAGCATAAAATCCAGCTTTAAAGGAAGTTGAGATCCATGGAAATAGAAGCACTGATGATAGCAGCAAGACTTAAAATTTATGAGTGTATATTAAAAGGAAGAAACTATGCTCTCAGTTAAACTTGTCTACCTCCACTATTATTCTTATATTTTTTGTTCTGTTAGTGTTAAAATAAAGCAATGAGTTAAAAATGAAAATGAGACAATACAGACTGAATATAACATCTAAAGTTAATATTTGTATATTTTAATATTTTAGATTATTTTATGGCAGACCTGGAGTAATCTGTTTGAAACAATTCTGCAACTTTGAATAGTCAGTGCGAAGAGTTTGTGAAAGATATATAATCTAAGCAGATTTAGAGCAAATAAAAAAGGAGTGGAGCTCTTTCAGGGTGGAAGCAATATGATATTCAGACTGCGCAGTACAATACTAATGTGTAAACAGTGCTAGAAGATTTAGTCTGAATTCTGGAGAGCCATATTAGTAAAGCAGACAGAGAACTGAGTGCAAGGGTAGTGGTGAATTTGAAATGTGGCCAATAGCATCACTGACTGGACTTGCTCTGAGAGATAAGCATAGGGAAAGCTGTCAGTTTTGTGTATGTTCCAGAGTAGAAAGGAGACAGATTCACAAGGCTACATTTTAATGGCCTAGTGAAGAATTCAATATTTGATTCATTATTAGGCTTAGAGTGGATGATTCATATTTAAAGGTGCATTTAAAGGCAGATGAAAATGAGATAGTGTGACGGGAGCAGGTGGGAACTTGGCTTTAATAAAAGGAACAGACCACCCAAATTTTGGGGACTTAACTCACCAGAGTTCATGGAATTACTAGGATTACAAATACATGAAATGTATAAAAGAGTTAAGAACCTGCTAGCAGCAGAACAAACGCCAGCTATATCTTGAATTTCAACAGCAACTCTATGTCAGTAGTAGTAGTGCTAACTTTAAGGCTGAGGGCAGCAGAAACAGCAGGACTGTTCAGCAGTGTTAACTGAACACTGGGCAGAGATCCTTGAGCTTGCTCTCTGGGAATGGAGATTTCCACACAGTGTACTTGGGAGCCTATCAGCCAAGTCTCAGAGCTAGTAGTACCCAGACGAATTAGTAATTATCCTTCATGTAGCAAGTAAACTCTTCTTGGATGCTTTTACATTTAGTCATACCTACTAATATATTTTTCAAGGGCGTTAATGTCTTTTATTCCAAAATTCTCTTTCAGAACCTGCAAAACCAGAAGGACTTAGATTCTTCAATGTTTCGTCATATTTTTTTTCACTGTATTGGAGACTACCATATGGACTTGTAGACAGATTTCATGTGGATCTTGTTCCTGATCATGCTTCTGTTGTTATCCTAGATCTTGGAGTTAGGAAGTATCAAGTATGTGCTTTTATTACAGGACTTGCATGGCCACCTTTTCCTTATGCACTGTGCTGGTGAGAAATTGAAGCTTTCCCCCTTAGCTGTTTAATGTGAATATGAATATGACAGTGTTAATGAAAAAATGGTGAGAGCAAATTTCAGCAGACGGAGTTTGTTACTTAACAACAAGTAGTGAATTTACTTTTTTTTTTAAAGTCTACTAGAAGGATGCAGCCAGTCATCTAAGGGTTCATGAATAGTTTAACAAGGGAAGGGCAGAGCTATTGAGTAATACAGACTCATTAATTGTGCACTTGCCAGGGAGATCTGCGCTTAAATCATTAATGCAGGCAACACTTCACTGCTAAACCATCAAAAAGATACAGGAGCATTTTTGATTCTGCGGTCTGGAAATTATAATAGTATTAACAGAAATAATGGTTATTCTGGATATTTTGCTTTTTTTTTTCATTGGAACTGCAAAGATACAGGTATTTTATATAGTGGCTTGCTAAAAAAAATTAATTATATTGATTTCAAAGGATGGGCTAGCTTAAGGGTCAAAAACTTGTTTTTCAGGTTGCTTTTTTGTTCATTCTTTCCAAGAGGAATTTTATAATGCCTCATCTTTACTTTGATAATGATAACACAGAAAAGCCTGTATAGATACATTGATAAGTGATTCTCTGATAAAATTAATAGTTAATTTTGTTGTTCTTTAATATTGAATGTTATACATATCTTATGGAGAGTAGTTAAATAAGACAGCAAAATACTGTAGTGTAGCTAACAGATGTAACCTACTATCTTTTACTCTTACAAATTCTGTTATATCTCTAAAAGCTTATTAACAGATAACTTTCAGTAATGAAATGATTAAATTTTTCTGTGATTTTTTTTTCTGTTTTGTATTCTGTTTTTTGTTTGTTTTTTCATTTTTATGTTTCTTGGTAAAAGACTTAAATAAATCTATGTCCTATTTCAGGCTGATTTTTCTAATACTATTCCTGGAACAACATACAATGTTACAGTTTCTGCAGTTTCTTCTTCACTTTATAGTTCACCTGCAAGTAGAACAGTGACAACAAATGTGACAAGTGAGTTAAAAATGACTGATGACATTTCGTTGATTTTTTTTTTAAACTATACTTTTTTGTGTTATTATATGCACAGTAGTATCCAAGAATTTACAATCAGTTTTGAACAGTGATTAAAATCTTTCATCTTCTTTAACTGTTTAAAAATACCCTGGATCTGAGCTGTTCTATGAGAGCATGAGAATTTACAAGCTTTTGAAAAATTTGCTATTGTGTTATGTAGTAATATCCATACCCCAATTTATATGTATAGTGGCACATACAGAAATGTTCAGAGACATTTAAAAAGAAAAAAGTAGCCATATCAGATGTGTTTTTTAAGACAGTGAATTTGCTTTTGACATGTTTCATGGAAAAGAACTTTAATTAAGAATCCTGGAGTATGTCAAATATCAAATTATCATTAAAACGTGTTTTTAAGACAAAGATCTTGAGCATTACATTTTTTACATTCTTACAGGAGAATAGTTCCAGTGCTCCAAAATTCATGTAATCATTTTTGTAATAGGACTCTAGCCAGAAAAAAAGCTTTTTATTCAAAAGAACATCAGTTTTCAGTAGTTTTATAAGTTTATGCTGGCAGATGATTTAATTTCTCTATAGAATCTGTGAATCTGTCTCCACTATTAGGAAAACTAATTAACAACTTGTTTATATGTGTATGGTTTTTTTTAGATCCTGGACCCCCTGTGTACCTTGCAGGTGAAAGAGTGGGCTCTGCTGGGATTCTGCTGTCATGGAATACACCACTGCATCCAAATGGCAGAATTCTCTCCTATATTGTTAAATATAAAG
This sequence comes from Chiroxiphia lanceolata, assembly GCF_009829145.1. NCBI lineage: Eukaryota > Metazoa > Chordata > Aves > Passeriformes > Pipridae > Chiroxiphia > Chiroxiphia lanceolata. The sequence continues at coordinate 40,382,442 of NC_045641.1, forward strand.
AAGTCTGCCCATGGAGACAAACCACTTATACACAGGTCACAACAAAGCCAGATAGTTTGGAAGTTCTTCTCACCAATCTTAATCCTGGAACAACTTATGAAATTATGGTAAAAGCTTTACAAATGACTCTTAGTATTTCGAATTCTGATTACTTGTAAATTGTGTAAGTTTATAGTAGGTCTCTACAGAGTTTTCAGAGGGACATTGCTAATATATTGTTGCCATATTACAAAATACACTAGTCAGGTATTTGTTTACAGTAGTGTTTTTGAGTGTATTTAAAAATATTTCCAACCAAAATTGTACTGAAATGTAGTTTCTTCTATTGATATTCTTATTGAAATATGTCATTATGTGCTAAAATACAAAAAGCAAAGGGTAGAATTTTCAGAAACATTTAAATCCATCCTCATCTTCATTGAGTTTTAATCTTTCAAATGACTGGTGCACTTTGGATATTACACGTATATTTCTAAATCATCTCAGCCAGATCCAGAAAAGCAGGTCTTCTATGTATGGAACTTGTTTACATTGAGATTGGGCACTCCTGATTCATCTCTGAACTCTTCGACAATACATGACTTCAAGTGGACAGAAATTAACTGCTGTTCTCTTGGCAGTAGTTGCCAAGCAATTCATTGCCTGACTTACTGTTTCACAAGAACCTTGGAGAGGTTCCTCTTTTCAAAATCAAGAATTAAATGAAATTATGTTTTTGATTTGCTTCATTCCATGTCATGACCCTGAGAGTAGCTCAGCTGGTTAAAGCAGGGTGCTAATAAAGCCAAGGTTGTAGGTTTGATCCCTGTTGGGCCCTTTATTTAAGAGTTGGACTTGATGATCCTTCTTGGGTCTCTTCCAACTTAGAATATTCTCTGATTCTGTGATGTAATTTCGTACAGCACAAATCTATAAAGAAAATTGAAGTTGACTAGGCTAGGAATAAGGCTGTGCAAGGATCCTTTGTAAGGGTGGTGTGTGTATGTAAGAAAGTAAAAAATGTAATTATGCCTGCCATTGTGGGAAAGTTGCTCACTGTCAATCTAGTGCTGATGACTGTGCTGATGAAAGCCAGTATATCCACAGCTTCAGAAATTTTTATCATTTAGGCTCCTGCCTCCAGTCATCTGCTAAAACACCCCACCCCCCCAAAGAAAAAAGTTTTTCTGCTATTTGATAAAAGCATTAACACTTGGGATCTAAGCAGATCAATCTCCTCAGATAAATGACATTATTAAGAGAACTCAATTTGCAATCAGGAGTACCACCAGAGCTCTTCTGTGGGGTTCATTATTAAAGGTTTTGGAAATTACATTCTTTGCTCAATATATAAATCTTCCTTGGGAAAACTGTGAGGCATTTTAAATAATTTGTTTTATTTAGCAGTAATTTGCCCTTTCTTGATATATGTGGGAAGAAATTTTTCCCATGCCTGGTACCTGAAGCATTGATCTTAGAACAGAATTTGATTCAATGATTTGTGACCCACTAATAACCACTAAGGTGGAGCACTTTCTACTTCATATATGTGTACAAAAAGAAATATGACTTGTTTTCCTTCTCTTGAGGAATTTCTTGTGGTTCTTTGGTTAATGTTTGGGGTCTATTGTACCATTAGAAGTAGCTCTTGAATTTTGTAAGTGAAAATTCTTCACTGTTTTAGGGTACCTGGCTTGATCCTTTTGTGAAATTCTTTCTGGTAAATAATGTGACATTACAGTTCATCAGAGCTTATAAGCTTTGAATATAGGTTTCCAACCTGTTTGTAACAGTCCAGTCTTAATTTCTTTACATCTAATAAAAAACCAAAACAAAACACTTTTAAAGGAATAGCAGTTACAAGAGTTAATTTTCTAAATATTGGAGAGCTATGGATAATTTTGAACATCTGATCATTGATAATTTTGTGAAATTATGCATGGAAGATTTTTTTTTTCTAAACTTAAATAATCGGTGACAACGTAAGTCAAAGCATAAAAAATTAACATGCCTTCCAAATGTAAACTGCAGCTACTTGAACCTTGGATAGTACTTTGTTATCTGTGCAGTAAAACTGTCCTTTTAAAATGTTTCCAAGACTTTTTGTACAATGACTCTTTGTGGCAGTGGTGTCTAGAAGTTACCAGTACATTGTGTAAGCATTTATTTTGATTTCTCTTCACAGCTTATCAGTGCTTGTAGCTGAAACCTTTACCATGCAAATTTTTGCATAGTTATGTCATAGTAACTTTGAGTTGTCTTGAAACTACACATATGAAAAAGGAGTTTCCATGTCTATCTTAATGCTAATTTTTCTTTCTGAACTCTTTTTTTTGAGATGAGATAACAAAACCCAGTGTTTAGGTGAGGATATGGCTTTAGATTTATGTAATGCAACATAAATACTGTCAGAATTTTCTGATTGCCTGTCAGTCCCCTGAAGCTCTCCAGTCAATTTCCTCAGCTACTACAATTACTGTAGAATTCACCAATGCTTAAGGATGTTTCAAGTCATTGTCTCTGTGATGCACAAGTAGGTAGGGTTGGCTGTAGTCATGAGGGGTGTGTGCATGGGGGGCATGTTTGTATGGCTTAGGAAGGAGCTAGCCAGTGACACAGATTCTCCTTTACATCCTAGATGTAAAGAACACACTACCTTGTATCTCTTTGCTGTGTTTTTCTGCTAGGGCTTGGTCCTTTTGTTTAAACAGCTTTACAGTCTTTGAAAGATGCACTGTTTAGTGCTGAGAAGTAATTAGAACGAGTTTCCCTTTCTGACTTGTGGGCTCCCTCTGCTTTTTTTTCCCCTTCCTGTGTGCTGTCTGTCACTTCTATAGCGATCCACACTTAGTTTTGCACATCTGCCCCTTCTCACCCTGTGTTCCCCAAGGTCTGTGCTGTCAGGTCCCTCAGTGCCACTGCCATACCTTTGTTCCTGGACACTGTCAGGAGGGAATGACTCTGGAGAAAGCTGGAGAGCTTTTCACTTTGCTTCTTCTTTCACACACCTCTCAACAACACTCTTGGAATTTTGCTCATGTTTTACTTTTTGTTGTCTCTTTCACTTATCAAATAAGAAGTTAGACTTCATTCCTCTTTATTTTTAAGTAATGCATGCTATGGCCCATCGCTGCATCAAGTTGTCACTAAGTCCTGTACTGTGGAGCGAACAACATTGTTGTTTTGTTTATCTTCACAAAATCTCAATGTAGTGCCCTTCTGAGTGCTACATTGAGCACTGAAGCACATCTACCATAAAGTGCATCCACAGTTCCCTGACATATTGTCTTTCCACAAAAAGACATGTTTTCCTTGGGTTTCTTCTCTGAGGGAGGTTGACCTGCTCTTGCTATTCTTCAGGAGATAGAGAAATAAAAGAGAATATATATTCCTTTTTACTCTTTTAACTCATAGTAAGTAAAATAGGATTGCAAAAGCTGGTTTAAGTGAATTATGTTAAGGAACAGGAGTGTCACTGATGTTATTCCTGTGATTGAGTGCCATAAAATAGGGACTCAGCACTTCTGATGAAAATCACACGTCATTTTCTTAATTTCTTATGCTATTTCCTACTTTCTTCCTTTTATTTTTCTACATTTATATATTGAATATAAATTTAAACAATGTAACTAGAAAAGGCATGTTTGTTTGTATATTTATAGTTTAAAAGCTGGAAGCTGAATCTCTGTGTATCCTTGAGATTTTCAGATTCCTGAAACTATATATTCTATAGATTCTCTAATGTGAATTCTTTTTTTTTTCTGTAGGTTGCTGCTGAGAACAGTGCTGGTATTGGAGTATTTAGTGATCTTTTCCTTTTTCAGACTGCAGAAAGTGGTAATTTTAATAAAGCTGCTAGTTATTTTAATTAAATCTGCTCTAATCTGTTCAAATAAACTATCCATGGCAAAGTTCATACTTGAAAAAATTCTAATGCATTTAGAACAAAATCATAATTCTTTTCTTATTCTCTCACTCAGTGGCAAAGATTTATTTTGTTCTATTTGCTAATAACAGCATTTAGGGTGTGCACATATGGGTGTCTCTTGTATGTAAAGTCTGTTTCTGTTAGACTTTTCCTATGCCAGTTTCTAGATAGGCTGCTTTCAGAAAGTAAGGTCACAGGAGAGCAGAGCTACGTATTAAGTGGACCCATCTGTTGTTGCCTGCAACAGTACCAGGAGATAGATTTTGTTGTGGGATCAGCTCTGGCATTGCCTACTTAAATCAATCTGTACTGGTTTAGCGCTGGGTTCTAAGAAGCCTTGCACAGAAACTATTGTACTAAATGTTTATGTCTTAATTCTGAAAAAAAAAATCTGAAATGGCAATAAAAATTAGAGTTGTTTTGAAGATTAAAAAAATGTAGTTTGACTTTGCATAATCTTGCTTGTGCTCCAGGAGCACTTGTGCCTTGACTGAAGAGCTGGCACCAGTCCAATTACAGCAGGATGAACCAGTCTCAGTGGAATACAGAATTCATACTGCCATGGCAGTGACTGTTCCTCTGTGTTTAGGCTGCTTTCTGTTTCTATGCAAGCTACAGAGTGAGATGTCTCAATCAATGTCGGAAAATCATCACTATTCTAAGATAATGCAATAATACATGAAACCAAATATGAGAAGGAGTAGTAAACTTGCCACACGGAGCTATGAAAAATCATTATTCTTCACTATTCTAAGTACATTATTGCTGGTGGAAAACCATATTTCTGTGAGCTTTATGATTTACTCATCTTTGACAGAGGACAACAGTTATATTTTCCATATGAGAACATAAGCATTTTATTTTTTGATGCATTTCTGACTACATTTTTATTAAAGCTAAAATCACTTATTAAGAATGTAATTGTAAGGTTTCTTCAAATTCTAGGTAAGTTATGTGTCACTGATGTTACATTTGTACTTTTACCTTCTTAATCGTTTTTTTGTTTTAACTCTTGCTTTGATGGCTAAAGAAAGCCAAACATCTTGATTAACATGCAGATGTGCAGTTTGAAGTAAGAAAGTTAGCCAGAAAATAAAATTATTTAAATTTAAAGGCTGTGGTCTGGGAGAGGGGAAAAGAGATGAAAGGTCTGGAAAAGACTTAGCAGGACTAAAAGCACTAAATGGGAAGCTTGGAGGAGCTGTCTTAATTCACCTGTGGAAGATCTGCAATTGTGGAATGCTGTATTTTTTAAAAGAGTGTAAAAAGCTAACCCTTTTCTCCGTAGTATCAAGGCTACCTATTACAGGACTTACTGCAGACTGTGCTACATGTATGCAGGACTAAGAGAGAGAGATTACTCTAATTTGCAGGAAAGTTCAGATAGCATGTAAAATCTCATTTATATGCTGCATGTCATTCTTTTGTGCTATGATTAATACAGATACTCTGACAAAAGGCCACAGAAACTGTCACTGATATAAAGAACGCCATTTCTGCAGTAATAGTGAATAGTCTGATTAAAGTGAGTTATTTAAAGCTACCATAAATCTATATGCAGCTGAAAAGATGACACAGGTAAAGTGAAATAAAATGCCCAGTGTTGTCAGATGCTCTTAAACAAACAAAAATAGACAAAATTTTGCTACTTTTGGAATAGGAGGTGACTTCCTTCTAGAAAGAATATTTTTAAGCTTACCAAACCAATTACTATATTATTATGCAACTAAAATAGTTATATTTCTTACTTAAACTATATAGAGAAAGAGCTGGTTGTATATCAGCTGCTTTACATGTGTTTATGAATGATTGTTATCTATTTGCTCCAGGGTTTGGAAACTAGAAATGGCATTACCAAAAAAAAAAAAAGGAATTTTCTTTTTCTCAGTGCTGAGAAGAAAAGTTTATCTTACTGCTTTTGTTTGGTTTGTTTTCAAGCTCCAGGTAAAGTAGTGAATCTCACAGTTGAAGCCTTAAATTCCTCAGCTGTAAATCTGATCTGGTTTCTACCTCGGCAACCAAATGGAAAGATAACTAGTTTCAAGATTAGTGTGAAACACGCAAGAAGTGGAATTGTAGTGAAAGATGTCTTGGTTAAAGTAGAGGACCTTCTGTCTGGGAGGTTGCCAGAATGTAATGTAAGTGCTATAAACCTTTTAAACTAGAAATAGACTTATCCCACAGAATACAGTTTTACATTGAGTATGGTTATACATTTGAATTTTGAGACATAAAAAGTGGAGAGGCTTGCTTTTCAGAACAATTCCAAATGCCTTGCAAACTTAGACCCAAGGCAGGATATAATGGTTGAAGAAAAATCGTTCTGTTCAAAATCATTTAAATGGAATGCTTTTCCTTGAAAAGCTCGGTTTAATCAAAGTAAAAATGTTAAGAAAGGTTAAATTCGGTATCCATTTAACAAAAAATCGCAAAATAGATCATTTTTTTCAACTTTCAATTTTTAATTTTTTGTTTGTTTGTTTTATAGGATATTCAGTTAGAAAAAAACCAAGAACTCAAGGAATTTTTTTGGTCAGTGAAGACATAGAGTAATATTAATGTCCTACTTTTTATGTAGCATGATAATGCTTTTTATATTTCGAAAATATGCTTTATTCTATCACATTTCAATATTTTTGAAATACTTCTCATATCAAAATGAAAAGATGCATGATTATCAGAGTGATTTTCAAAAATACATTTGTAGTCTAAGTTGTTCTTGAAATAACCATTCATTGAAAATTTTCTGAATTTTGATTATTCATTGGATTCAGACCTGTAACCACTGTATACCTTTCAGAATTTCTTGAGGAAAGTTCTCTTTTCTAGCATTTATTCTCCTTTTCCTTCTTACTCTGAGGACAGTGTTGCAACTACTCAAACTTTTTCCTTTTTTCTTTTTTTTCCGCTCCAACTTTCTAGGCTTAATATTTTAATGAAAAATGTAGTTTTAAATGACAAAAAGTACTATAACTTTGGTTTCAGATTTTATTTGGAAAATCATCTTAGGCATTGCGAAAGGTTCCTGACACCAGGCTGATTTAATTCAGCACTGAGAAGGCAGACTGCCACCTACTGAATCATAAGTATTGGTTACCATAATGTTTAACAGTTTTCCGGAGTTGTCTCCTGGCAATATGTACTAAGAAATTATTGTCTGGTTTTGTCCATAATATATGGATATATGTGTATATATACATACATATATAGAACATATATGTGATGTAAAAGGACCTCACTACAGAACTTTTTTTCAAGAGGGAGACTGAACACTGAGAAAAGAATCTGGGAATAATTAAATGAATCCTAGAGAGATGCTTCCATTCAGTCAGATATGAGATCTTTTTAAATAAGACAGGAAACTATAATACTGTCACAAACAGATGTACCAGCACTGTCAATCTAAATTTGGAAATGGAGTGTAAAAAGGAGAATCAATTCAGGCTAATATTTTTTCAAAGGTGGTCTGCCTTTTTTAGATTACATATATTTACAATTATAGGTTATAGATACAGCTTATCATGTTTCATATTTTGTCTTTATAGGATAAGAGTGAATCATTTCTGTGGAGTACTACCACTCCTTCAACTACTTTTGGGGAATCCACAATTCCTTCACAGATTACAGTTACACCAAATACAGAGGCACCAAGTCAGTTGAGCTCTGTTTGGAATGAACCGATTAGCTTTGTTATAACTAACCTCAGGCCATACACCACCTATCTTTTTGAAGTTTCTGCAGTTACCACTGAAGCAGGCTACATTGACAGTGCAATTGTCCGGACACCAGAATCAGGTAAATACTGCTTTCAAATGGAAATAAAATTCTCAGATTTAGGTAAAAACTTCAAAATATCAATTTGAATTTTTGTTGCAAGATACTTCAGTCTGAATCTGTCTTTATCTGTATCATGCTTTTGTATTTACATGATTACTTAATTTTACCTGATGGAATCAACTGATAATGTGTGTAACAATGTATCTATTAATATACAGTGAGTAGGAGTTCAGTTATTATTAGGAGTCAAAGGTACCAAAGATATGGTCAGGACAGATCAAATTTTATGAAAAACTGAAGGTAATTTAAGAACTGCAATTAATAGTACAATGGAAGGAGAATTAGAAATAAAGATGGAGGGAAAAGGTGTCAGTCATAGCATTCAAAAAGTATGTGTGTTGTGCACATTGCAATGCTCTTAAAGCTTCTTTGCCTTTGTAGAGAAATAAGCAGTATAAAGAAAACTCCTGTCATGTGGTTCTCAATCTGGACCTATTGCAGAAATTTGTTCAGTAATGAAGAAGTCTTTAAGCACTAGGTGAAGTTGATTTTGGATTACTTGCAATGCACTGAGAAGTTAGAATTGGAAACAAAGGTCCAGGAGAAGGAGTTTTATAATGGCTTAGGTAGTAGACAGCACTGTTAGTAGAGCTACACCATAAAGGCATTCTAGAAGAATTATTCTGGCTCTCTGTTTGCTAGTACATCATTCTTTCACTTAACTCAAGTTGATATTACTCAGTTCCCTTTCTACATACGATATTCATAGCACTGTTCAGATGAAAAGAAATTTTATTCCCTTCTAAAGCAGTTAATTTACATTGCTTTGATAGAATCTGAATAGCCTTAGTTTGCTGCTCTGTTCAGAATGAAATTTTGGACAGTTTCTCTTTTAATGATATCAGGGCTAATTTCCAGTATTTATTTCACCCTCTTAACGTCCTAGGATAGATGCACTGGAGTAAGAAAACCCTGGAAAGTGATGAAAAGCTTACAGAATGGGATTTAGTTTCACCACATGCATAGAAAGTTGTCGACTGTTTGAAAGATAAGGTTTTCTCTCCTTGCATAGAGCCAGGGTCTGTGAAAAGGGAGATGGGCTTACTGGTCAGTGTGAGTGTGCACAGGGCCAAAGGCACAGTCAGTTTTTCTTCTGCTCCCAGTCTCAGTAAGTCCTTCCTCTTAGCGGCACACCGGTACACCCAAGCTCGTTGGCGCTCCATGCTGAAAATTATTTCTGTTTCCTCCTGCTAGAACTTTCTGAGCCATGCTTCAGCTCTCCTGTGTTTCTGACAAAAAGATGATATTTTTCTTGCTTTGATTTTTGGAAAGGAGGCTACTTCTTAAAAGTCTTTTAAAATGCTAAATTTTTTTTTTAAATCTGCATGGAAATACTCCCTTTGCCACGATGGTTGTCAATTGGAGGACACTTTTACAAAGAGAGAAAGATTAAAACTTGGGAAAAATAGTGGACTTCTGAGATGATGCTTCAGAAATATGTGCAGTTTTAACTTATGCAATTTGCAAAACTAAGAATGATTAAGTAGTCACTACTGACTGATCTATAGCATACATTTTAGAAATGACAGGATTTTTAATTTCTTTCATTTGTACAATAGTTTTTACAGAAGACAATAGTACTTTATAATAGCAGTATATTAGTTAACTTGTGTGTTTGTTTACAGCATCAGTTATTGTCTCCGTATTGGCTTAGATATCAGACATGACTCATCAAGACTGATTTTCATAGAAATTTATGTCAAACATTTTCCATAAGTTTACTTCTGTATGCAGCATTTTTGAAAACTGAGTTTGATTTCACTCTATGTGGATGTAAACAATTCCATCTCCTTTAATTGGATTCTGATTTTAATATCAATAATAATCTCTCATTACTTTATAACTGCAGTAAGGCATACTTTAGAGAGAGCAGGCATTGCATCCCGTAATCACTTGAGTGTTGGGTTCATTTAATTTGCACAAATAGTGTCATGAAAATGGAAAATTACTCATGTATGAAATGTTTTAACAAACTTCATTGGTTACAGGTTTAGCTTTCAGGATAGTAATATGTATCATTAGAGCTGCAAGAAATTTTCAATATGAAGTATTGTCTATGTGAAAAATGAACATATTCAAGGAAGGAAAACTTACCCGATGTGAGCCCTGTATTACTGAGCCTCACAATCATATTTGAGCATCTTCTGTATGTAATCTATAGCATGGTAAAATCCATGCTAAACTTGGTAGAATCCCTGCCATCTTTGTCTCTTAAAGACTATTTGCATACTACCAGCTCTCTTGATACCTTTTCTGAGCATTACCTTAAAAGAGAAATTTAGTAATTTTAATGACATATACTTTTCCCTTCAGAATATTTTATGATTAAAATTAATTGTCTGATATGTGGTTTTGGAAATCCTAATATAAATTCTTTTATATTCAAAGACTTTTTCCAATATTCTTTAAGTTCCAGAAGACCCACCACAAAATTTTGCCAAGAGCAACGTTACAGCAAAGTCTTTCTCAGTAACGTGGGAACCCCCAGCCATAGTAACAGGAAAGTTTAGTTACAGAGTTGAGCTGTATGGACCATCTGGTAAGTCAGAGCTGATGTTACCATTTCTTTTTCTTTTTTTGTGATTGTTTCCTTACACTTGTATTCTTACTGTGCCTGTCAATCAAAAATGAATATTTGAAAGCAGTGTTATGTATCCTTTTTACTATTAGATGTTTTAATAGTTTTTAGATTACTTTTAAGGGAAAAGTCCATCATGAAGAGGAGTATAAAATTAAATTCATATTAGATATTCTTAAGAATGGAGAAAAACAATTTTTCCTCAGTCTTTCAGGGCTGAGGTTGCAGCTGAATTACTGTGCTTATACATCCAAATCCTCCAATCGGGAGGTCTGGAGACACACTATCTATAACGCTACCGCTTCTTTTGAGAACTCACGCGGGATCACTCTTGAGGAGAAAAGACAATGCAGAAAGAACCATGTCCTGTCAATACCACCTAAGGAGTCCTTCTGCTGCGCCTTTTGCAACCGGTCTTGTCTATCTTGCATTGGCCGTTTTAGCCACCAGCGCGCTTGAAGCAAGTGTGGGTAGAGCCCTTACCAAATCTTCATTTGCGAAGCCTAGCCATGACATTCAAAGAATTCTCTATCTTACCTTTGCTCTCTTCTCTTTCTGTTAAAGATTTCTAGAGGATTTTCATTCTCGTGCAGTATGTAATCAAATGTCTGAGTTTGTTTTGATGTTTTTGGAATTTTTTTGAACTCTGACATGTATACACAGAGAAATTATAGAACTGCCTGTAGTTAAGTAATAAGTTTATGAGCTGTATTCTAATGTTTTTATGAGACCACACAGAAAAAGCAGTAGAAATTTTTTTTTTTAAAAATCCCTTCCTCTTAAAACCCACACCTTCTTGAAGTGGCTTGTTGGTTGATTGGTTTGTTAGTTTTTTCCCCATACATTCAGTATTATTCCACTGAAGTTTGTTCAAAACTAGCTTTTCCCCAAAGAAATTTGGCTTTTCATTGTTCATCATCCTGAAAAGTAGCCTTGGACTGTTTTTATTTTTGAGCTAGAATATCTTCATTTTTAATTCCAGGTCATATTCTGGATAACAGCACAAAAGACCATAAGTTTGTATTTAGTAACCTTGTGCCGTTTACAACATACGATGTGTACGTCGGTGCTGAAACAAGTGCTGGGGTGGGGCCAAAGACTAACCTTACAGTTTTCACTCCTCCAGATGGTAAGTAATCATAGAGAAAAAAAAACATATGGACTGACTGTACATGACAAAGGGTTTCAGTTTTCCCTTCAGAGCCTTTCTCTGGTTTTGTCCAGTTCATACACTGTCACTACATTTATCTGCCTCTCAGAGATTGTGCAAGACATGAAGTCTCTTTCTGAATGAAGGTGGTTATTTTTAGATATGGTAATTAAGTTGCAGGCCCCCCCTCTTCCCCGTTAGATGGCAGCAAGTGGAAACGAAAAACAGTGCAGGATTTCCCGCGGCTGTTCAGCCCTAATGTTTCTTATGAAACCTCTGGTTTGACTAATTCTCACCAAATCAAAGGCTCCATACCAGGGTGAACACCCTGGAACTTACCAGGGAACTTAGCTTTGAGGCAGACCCAACATCGAGGTCTTGTCCTGGTGCAGTCAAGTGGTTGGTTCTGCCTCTGAACACTACTCTGTGGTTTAGAGGTTTTGGCTCCCAATAGTCAACTCACCGCATGAGACTGTTGCATAGAAATGCAATTTTATCATTGATGTATGTGAGATTGTGCAGGATTTTTGGTCAGCGTCTGAGGATGCAAACAGAAAAAACCAAGATTCAGTGTGTGATAGGCAGTTTCAAGATAGTTATTTCTGTCTTATGTTTATGCCACACAACACAAATTTAGAAAATCTCTCAATCAGTGATTTCTGGCAATGTTTGTTGTCAAGGTATAACACTGGGAAGAACAACTCCTTATTTATTTTATTATTTCCTGAAGTAGCTGCTTTTGGCAGCTCTCAGAGACAATTTCCAGACGTAGCATGCCTGAGTACAGTCCTTCTCATCTTGTGTCAAAACGCACTGTCAAAAGTCAAAGGAAATTTTGGTGGGTTTGATATTTCTTTTAGAGTAACATATAATTTCCTATCTTAATGCCAAATCTACAAATCCTCATTATGCAAGTAATTTCAAGATTGTGTTTTACTGAAATGTATCAAATCTGAATATCATTCTATTGAATAAAAATGTATTTTTTGTCTCTGGCAGTCCTATGGAAAGTACAGTATCATTAAGACTAAATAGTTAATGAAGAAATTGAACCAAAACCTGTCATAAAAGAGAAATGAACTAGATGTGTTACATTAATTTTTTTTCAAGCTGTTTACTTGTATGGTTTTAATAATTTTAAAACTAACCTTTCATTTTCAAATACACTTCAGATTCCATATAGGAAGACAGCAAAGATCTGCTTGATTTCAATACACTGACTTCAGCAGAGCTATCCTGATTTACATCATCTTAGTGTCTGACCATATGCATGCATATGTCATATATGTTAAAAAAACCCATGCATATTTTTAGAACTGTAACTTTTTTGCTAAGAAAATATGTGAAGTAACTCTCTACCTGCACAGGATCAACTCAAAAGTAAAGGATGTGAAATTTGACTAGATGCCTGTTGTGCCTTGCATGCAGGACTGAAAAAGCTTGTAATAATCACAGGTGTTTAATCAAATCAATTTTCTTCTTTAATATTTAGTCCCAGGTGCTGTATCAGATTTACACTTAGCAGAAGTGGAAGCCACATATATAAAAATTGTTTGGAGGAAGCCACGACAACCAAATGGAATCATTACCCAGTACAGAGTTAAAGTACACGTGCAGAAAACACTCATGACTCTGGAAAACATTATTCTTGGAGATAAAAATACGGTATTCTTTTTTTTTAACATGGATTTTTTTTTATATATTAAATTTGCTCTCTGCCTTATCTGATAGTTATAGAATGTGGAATTAGCCACCACAGATGAGTTGTTAAGGTTTTTAAAAGCCACCTTCCTCATTCCACTCTCTCTGACTGGGTTTCAAAAAGATTCTCATAATGCTCTCACCATAACATGAAAAAAAAATAATTCTGGCAGAATGATTCAGACTGTCTTAGCTACTGAAGGCAGGAAGCCATAGCCTACAGTCTTGTCCTTCTGAGTCCTTGAGTTCTTTTCTGCATAGGGTGACCTAACTGTAAGAGTTAGGTGCCTAGATTGATATACAGCCTGTAAGAGTTGCCTAGACTGATACACATATTTATGTGCCTGGATTGATACACAGCCACTCAGCAAAACCTCTAGAAGATGTGGGTGTGAATTCTGTGCAGAAGTGAATTCAGCAGAAGTGTCACAAGGCTGGTTAAGTGTTCTACTAGCAAGGCAGACACACCTAGACTTTCTCCCTCCATTTGCATCCTTAAATTTACATGTGTGATACTACATGCTGAACTCCATGCTATGATTGCTTACTAAGGATATCTGCACGCATCTATGGGATTATATCTCTCTGGAGACTCACGCTGTCAATCAGTCCAGCTTCTGGATTTTGAGTGCTGATGTGCTTTACACTCTTAGAGAAGTTCTGAGTACACAGCACAGAAGTGCAGACTCCTAGTAAACATTCAGCTCAGGATTGAGTTCTTTCTGAGGTAGGGCTTTTTGGTTTGAATTTTGAATATAGGTGCCCAAAGTTTGCATAATTCCTTTTTTTATTTCAGACAATGATGTCTTTCACTGGATCTGAATTGGAATCTAAGTTTTTGATGTAGAGCTCAATGAAGGAGTTCACTTTCAAGTTGAATGATATACATTATATAGAGCCCTGGAGGCAAACATTAAGTAAGGAGTAAGGGAAAAAAAAATTGGGATAAGGATCCATTCATTAAACCAGACAGGCGTCCTTGGAAAATTAAGTATGTAACTTTATAATTAAAGATTGTATCATAGTACAGACACAGAAAAATTAGAATTGTCTGCACAGAAATATTTTAATGATGGAATTTCCTAGTTTCTGAGTTCTTAGTATAGCATCATTGCTGCTTTATTATAGTTTATTGAATTTTCTAATTAATAACCAAAGCAAATAATAATAAATCTTTATTTAGAATTCTATTGACCAAATCTTAGAGCATCTATGGGATTTGAACTGTCAGATCCACAGTGCTAATTATACTCAATAACTAGTAGCAATAAAATGTTGTCTTATATGTGGAAAACCCTTATAAGCAAAAAGTATCTCAATGTGAGTTACTACTTTGCTATAAAAAGCTGGTGAAGATGAGTCATATGTTACTTTTACCTCTTGGTACTTAGGTGAGATTGATGCTGTATCTCTGCCTGTGGCTAATGCACCCCTAGTTAAAGGAGTAGAAAAGCTGCTTTGCGCTCTCTCCACCCAGAGTCCATAGGGAAAGGACTAATGTGTATTAGTTACATCACTGTAAAACCATCTCTTTCTGGCTATGAGGTGGCTCATATATGTGAGTGGGGAGTGCTCCAGATGGCAGCAGAACAATTTAGAGACACTGGAGTCCTGGATTTGGTCCCAGATTCTGAAGGGGCGTAATGATTTGGTGCTTACACACCATTTTGTACCTAGCCTCTCTCTTTTCTATTATGCTTTTATTTATCCTCTCCTTTCTGTTCTTGATCCCCTTATATCTGCTGCCATCCCTTTCCAACATTTGTTCTCTGTCCCTTCTCTTCTATGGGAGTCTATATCACTTACCTTCCTTTCACTCTTCCTTTTTACATATGTACTCCCTAATTTTTCCCTCCACTTCAGTTAGTTAGCTTCTGTTTTTCTTCCTCTCTACTTATCACATCTTAGTGACCTAGTCAACCTGTTAATCCTTTTCTTCAGGGCCTGGTAGGGATATCTGAAGTCCTCTTGCTTTCATTGCCTGCTACTTTCTTTCAGAACATGCTTAATACAAATTTAATCTCCCAAATTCAAATGTGTATCTGTTCACTATAGCTCCAAGGATATAGCATTACAGTTAAAGGCCTTACTCTAATATTGCCACCTTACTATAATATCCATATTTTAAGAAATAAAAAAAAAAGTGGTGTTTGATTAAACAGTAATCAGAATAAAAGGTTGTAGGCTACTGGCAACTGAGCTTTTTTATTAAAAAGATTGCATTTCGCAAAGTTAATTACTGTAGTGAAAGATAAGGTTTGTATGCCAGCATTTATGTAGTATGCTTATATATATATGCACAGATATACCAACACTATTTCTATATTATATATAAAATTAATTATATAATTTAGTGATGACAAGATTTGTGATTTACTTTTGTATTTCTAATTTTTAGTACTTGATTGATTCTTTGGAGCCATACACAATAAATGAAAACATAAACCCTTCTTCTCCCACTTGGAATTCATTGGAAACAGCCAATGATTTATATGAAGGTTCAGCTGAAATGTTTTCCAGCATTCAGACAACTTCCCCAGTAATATTTACAAGTGTATCTGGTGATAATTTGCCTGCTATAAATGGAGCTGCAGAATTGCATTCTGCTTTGGGTAAGGTATTTTAGGATATTTTTCTACCTGTTTCTTTGTTCTGAAGGACCCTCATCACTATCCCAGATATGATCTCTAGCACATGGTTCAAGCAAATTATAAATGGGTCATTGGCTGGAGTCAGTTTTTTTTACTACCAAATAACCTTCTGAAGCAAATGAGAATGCCACACAGGCAGGAACTAGCCCCTTGTCACCCAGCTGACCTTCTTCCTAGTGAAAGAAGCACTCGAAAGCCATCAGCCAAGCTGCATAGACAATCAGTTATTACAGTTGCCAAAGCAGGTGTGATTGTCAGGGATTAACATATCTCCAAGCCCTTCAGAGACCTTGATTTCTCTAAGCTGTTTGACTAATAGGTTTTCAAATGTCAGTGAAGGTAAATAGGTCAAAAAGTTACAACTTTGCTATATGGGTTACAAACAGGTGGAGATGACCCCATGACATGGTGATGTCATTAGTGAGTACACTTGTTCTGTATTATCAATGGGCCACTGTTTCTTTTCCAAGTATGGATATTTACAAATCATTAAGCAGGCTTCAGCTGACAGGCAGGGATTTCAAATACCTCTCTAAATTTTTACAGTGTTTGAACAGTGGGGAGAAACTAAAGTTTTTATTTTTTTTTAAGTTTTAAATTAATTTAATGAAGTCACTGAATTCCTCTATATACACCAGTACCTAATACCAGAATTCAATCCATTATTTTAAACTACAGTGATTATTTTCTGTACTTGGTTAATCCTGATGAATCTTCCTTGTTATACACAGAAAACATACAGTGCTTTAAATGAAAATCTTCTTTTTATGGCCTCATTCATCTCGAAGTATTGAGTTGCTTAAAGATGTCTGTGTTGCTGAAAAATTGATTTCAGACAATGTCTGTTGTGATCCAGAGTAAGAGTATTATTTTATAGTAGTTACAGTAGTTAAAGCTGTTGACGGCCAGATTTTCTTCAGGGTCTGCTGATTTTTCAATGCCTTCACGAAACTCTGAGCCTGATATGCAGATATGAGAAGGACCCACACTTTTTCATTTGCACTGGCATAATGACTGCTTTATAACAGATGATTTTGGCTATCACAGTTGGATTGTGACTGACTTTGAACTTTATTGGAGATGCAGCAAAAAACTCTTTGTGGGCTTGCATGTCTTCTTCATTCTGCTGACCACAACTCTTCTGCTAAAAATCCCGGTCTGAAGGGGTCTGTAAAGGCAGCCTTTCCAAGTATGGTTCTTTTAGCACCATTGGGAGGGGGAGGGCAAGGAAGAGGGAGTCTATCTTTCTCAATTTAAAATATTTTAAAAACCTCAAAAATTTTATCAATCCAGAAACCACAGTTCTGAAATCACCGGAGAGACTAGGCCATATACAAAGGTACCTTTTCCTAGTTTCTGGGGGATTTCTCACAAACCTCACAATTCTACTTGTGGCCTATTCATTCTTTTACCTAGACCAATCTATCTGTTGTACACATGAAAATGGACCTATAATAGACTCTCCTTTGTGTATTTAAGAGATGGAGTGTAGACTTTTCTTTATATTTCTGTAATTGTCATGAAAGTTAATTATTTTACAATGAAACAGTTGCAGGTTACCCTGCCAAAGTGAGTTCAGAATGCATAAGAAAAAATGAGTTTAGAGTAAGTAGCTATTTCTCTCCATTTACTCACAGATAATCAGTTTACTATCAACATTTTGGCTGAAGAGCTGTCATATGTTATAAAGAGCCTCACACCTTTCACAGATTACACAATTAGTGTGTCTGCTTTCACTGCTGTTGGAGAAGGACCACCATCAGTTCTTACAGTCAGGACATGCGAACAAGGTAAAGTGTTGTAACTCTGGTATTTTCAAGGTTAACATATATGACTTTTTTCATTGAACATTTGAATTATTTTTTAGTAATTTATTTGCTTATTGTTATATTTTTGTATTTTTACTACAGTTCCAAGCTCAGTACAAAATATATCTTACAAGAATATTAGCTCCTCCTCTGTTTTGCTGTATTGGGATCCTCCAGCAAATCCCAATGGGAAAATCATTCATTATACAATTTATGCAATGGAATTGGATACAAAAAGAGCATTCCACACAACAACTTCAAACAACAGCTTACTTATGACAGGTATAGTGTCATTTTATTAAAAAGAGATAAAAATTTAAACTTGCAAATACATTATACAAAATTAATTTTTCCAACTTTATATAATATAGCCATTTGCAAAGTAAATGGATCAAGTCTCACATATTCACACACATCCACATGCACACAACATAGCTGCATGTAAAAACAAGGTTGGTGCACTACTGTTAGAGCTATCTACTGTAGAGAAATATGTAGGGAATATGAGACGGGAGCAGAGGGAGAAGATAAGCAGTAATTTGAGAAATGGTATGAGTAGTAATTTGTGAAATGGATTTCTCCTTGGAATTTTTGTCTAAGCATCTGCTGTCCACATAGAAAAATATTCCTAAATTGTCTATTATTTTTTAGATTTGAATTTTTTCACAGTATTTGTCTAACATTAATAATAATTTTCTTATTTTAAGGTGATAATTTTTAAAATAATTGAAGTAAATCCATTCTTAATAGGGTTTCAGACATTTATTTGTGCTTACCAGAGTAATACATATAGAATAAACACACATATTTGGGTGTACGTATACGCATCCTTTAGTTTGACAAATAAATTCTTTAAACTAGTTATGGGGTTGAAGCTAGTTGACTTATTTCAAAGTCTGTTGGTTTAACTGCATGCCTATTTGGCTGTCCCCACATAAATGGTATTATGCGTATTCTGTCTTTTAGGTAACAAATGTGCATCAAAAAATCTTAGAACAGTATTCAGTTTTATAGTTTCATAAGTAGCTATGACAAAATAAATATGTTTAAGAATTAAACAGTAAAGATTTTTTTTACTTAATCTTTCCAGGCTTAAAAAAGTATACAAATTATAAAATGAGAGTGGCAGCCTCTACTGCAATTGGAGAAAGTGCTTTGTCTGAAAAGAATGATGTTTTCGTGAGAACCCCTGAAGATGGTAAGTACATTGATTGCAATGATGATTTATCTTCTGTACTGAAGTTTGTGTTTGTTTAGAAAGAAGACCGGGAATGTACATAAAGGGAAAAGAAAGTGCAGAAATAAAATCAATGTTTGTTGAAATTATTAATCTTCTATCAGTCGGTGACTTCATTCAGACCGTTTTTAGGTAAGTGCTGAAAATAATAACAAAAGCTGCAGGAATCAACGAATTTCAGTTGTGATTGACAAATGGAAGGAAAGCTGCAGAGCTGAGCTTACCTCACTGAAAACGTGTCCCTAGCACCCACCTAAACTGTAATATTTCTGACTTCATCTTATTTTCTTTTTCTTTTTATGTTATCATGTGGAAATCAGGTTGGTTTTGAAGCATCTGAACATGGCACCTTCCACTATTCATAGGCCATGTTGCTATCTGTAAGCAGAGATGCTGATGAAGATTTTTTACACTGAATGATATTATATACCATTGTTTCTGTAGAATTTTGGGGGCTTTATTAATTTTAAGACTGATCAATAGTTCTAGCGTAGTGTTTAATGACATTTTTTGAAGATTTCTTGATCTTCCTTAATCGCTTGCAAGGCGGTCTCATCCCATGAAGGCACTGGGACCATAGCTGAAGTTGTCATTGGCTTCTGCAAAGAAAACACATGAATTTGATTTACAGAGCAGAGTCATGAGTATTAATCTTTTCTCATCTGTATCAAGTTTGCTTTTTCACTTGTTTCAGCAAAGTTATTTCTAATTTTTACCAAAGTAATGCAGAAGGTGATTTTCCATTTGTCATTTATATCTCTCCTTGAAAAATATGTTATAATACAAGCAAAATAATTGAGTGCCAATAAAGGAGAGGAAAGGATTATGGGATTAAAAATCATGGGGATTTATGAAGTTTAGGTGATTTGAATAACCACTCAAAATATCAAGTTCAACACTGAAACTTAAAGTACTTGCAAGTATTTTTTAAAGTTGCATGCTTCTATGCTATTAGTTTTACAGAGGAAATGTATATCACAAGAACAGAAAATTACTTGTCTAAATATTTTTTTCTCTGAAAGTTTACAGTTCCTTTGCCTCTGAGTCTTAAACAAATTTTTCAAAGTAGAGTTTCAGGCCAACAGTTCATCCATTTGTAAGAGAGGTGTGTAAGGCTTGAGGAAACTAGTGAGAAAACCAACAATAATTCCTGCCTTTTTTATGAGGCTATGCATAATTATTTGTCTTCTCCTTCTTGTTCTTTAGTTTTCCTGAGGTAATTCAGGCAGAGATTCGCGTCTCCTAACCAACCTCGAACTGACAATTTGTTTGATTCTTGAAAAGATAGATACCTCCAAATAAAAGATTCACTACAACAGTTTTAGATAACCTGTGTTAGGATTGAAGGTACTAGGCTGTTGCATTGAAATATTGTACCATGCCAGATAAATTGCAAAATGTATTTCAATTAAAAATTAAGCTTCTTCACATGGGAAATATCCATGTGGGCAGTCTTGTCATCCACAGAACAGTGATCTGTTACAGTTAACACTTTCCATTCATGCACTCAGAAATCAGGAATGAAAGTGGATTGTGAGACCTTTCAGGCAAAAAAAAATTCATGATAAATTCTGAAATATCAGCATATAGGTAATTCGTACACAAACTGAATCCTATAATCCTGGGTTTGTAGTATTTCTTTTTTTTTTTAATTTTATAGACAGGTTGTCTCAGGGGTGAAGTGATGAAGCCTTCAGAGGAATCAAAGTTGACATTCAGAGTTGATTTTATTCATAAGTGCAGCCCACTCCTTCAATGCTTCCATGCTTTATTAGCTTGCTGGAGCCACATGAACTTGTATATTGCCAGTAGATTTAGCCAACACACTATCCCAGAGCTGGACTTGTTTTGTACATGACCTTCACACCAAGATTTACACCAGGGTCACAAAAGGGAATTTAGTTACAGTGCGTACAGTCCCTTTTGTTGTTCAATAGTTGATTGAGTGAAATAAGAAGGGTGGCTATTTGTGTAGAAAGCAGTAAGAGGGCATGAATCTAAATTTAAAGAACTGAATATGAGGAAGACAATGAGAGGATCTGAAGGATCAGTCTGCACGAGATCAGTAGAGAGATTTTTTTTCCTAAAAGATGCAGTTTTAGATAGATTTAAAAGTGGATGAGAAAAGAAATTCTTGAAAAGCAAAAGTGTTGTGACTCAGAAAGATGCCTAGTTTTATTAGTGGAAAAGAAGACATACTGAAATTAACTGAGATAAAAAGCGTTAAGGCTTTGAGGAGAGTGAGAGAGTGAGCGTAGTCCTTTTGGTTCAATTAGCTAATTTAAATGTTAGGATCCAATAGGTTTATGCTATTAGCCCTGTATTCAGTTAATTTAAAGGACTTTTTCCTGATTTCTGTATTGCAGAACCAGACTCCCCACCTCGAAACATAGAATTAATAAATGTAAGTGCAACAGAAATAAATCTGAAATGGTTACCACCTGAGCAGCCTAATGGTCT
Organism: Chiroxiphia lanceolata; assembly: GCF_009829145.1. NCBI lineage: Eukaryota > Metazoa > Chordata > Aves > Passeriformes > Pipridae > Chiroxiphia > Chiroxiphia lanceolata. The sequence goes on from NC_045641.1 coordinate 40,403,771, forward strand.
CATAACTCACTATGAAGTTCTGTACAGTGATTCCAATGATTTTTCTATTAAAAATGCCTCATCTACAAGTATATCACTAAGTGAAATGAAGCCATATACTCTCTACAATATCTCTGTAAGGGCATTCACCAGACTTGGCCATGGGAATCAGTCATCTTTCCCACTTCTGGTCAGAACTTCTGAAACTGGTGAGTATATTATTTTTTTTTAAAAATGAAAATTTTCCAGAATAAACTACTTTATGATAACCTTTGATGCCCAGGAGATAAGAATAATTAGTTTTAGAAGTACTTGATTGCTTTGCAAAGCAGTAAGTTTGAATCCTGTTTTTTCTCTTTCATAAACCAAGCAAAACAGCAAGGCCAGCTGCTATATAAGGGATGGGGAGCCAACGCTTCACATCTATGAGACAGGTCTGAGGTCTAGGCAGGTCTGAGGTCAAACCAGGAAAGAAAGTTAGCAGGTGCAGTGGCACTAAGTCAGACACAGTTCAGTGACAGCTGGGCAGGTCTGTAATGGTGGAGCCAACCCAAGGCCAGACTGCAATGTCAGTCTGCAAGTCAGGGAACTGATCAGTGGGTCCATGGCCAAGCGCAGCCATGACAGTGATGAAGCAGGAGCTGTAGCTCAAACAGGGGCAAAGCACAAGAGCCACCTCTGAAAGCAGCTCCCAGAGGCCAGTGGTCAGCCCCGGCTGCAGCCTCCCTGCAGCATTGCTTGGGAGCCTGTTATAAGCAAGGAGGAGGCAGCCTTTGACGCTATTGCTAAGCTGGCCCTGAGCCCCAACAGCCAAACCTCTGAGAGGACATGCTTTCAGGGCTCTTAGAGCAGGCTTCCTTTTTTTCATACAAGTGTTTATACTGTTTGTATAGATGACCCAGGCAAAAGAAAAAAAAATGCATGTTGATGATGCAAAGTGTTAATCATGGCAGCGCAACATGGAAAACCTCATAACAATAGCTAACATGAAGAATTGCAGTGATAGTTCTGGAGCATTAGAAGGAAAGTTTAGTGTCATGCTCTACATTTTTTTCATCTCTCATATTAGGATGATTTCTATCAATTATTTTTTTAAATGACCTTGTTGTTATGCTGTCTGTCTGTTATGTGTTCTTGATCTTCTGATTCAACCTCTTCTAAAATGTATTTTATCCAAAAAAATATAATGCAAGTCCAAAGGTTTGCAATGTTTCTTTTAAACCACTTTACAGAAATTCTTCACAAATCAATGAAACTAACTGAAATCTTGTATGAATATATTTTTTTTCTTCTAGTTCCTGATTCTGCACCAGAAAATATAACCTATAGAAACATTTCATCCATGGAAATTGAATTATCATTTTTTCCACCATCCATTCCCAATGGAATTATACTGACCTACACAATATATCTCAAGAGGACTAATGGGACTGAGCAAAAAGTTATAAACACTACTCTTCTGACATTACGTATTACAGGTCAGCATATAATGATCTGGAACTTATGGCAACTGTAAATTGTTCTGGGAAGTGTTCAACAGACAGATGGAGATAAATTAGTTCGTTGGTTGGACATGATCCTGCTTGTCCTTATATAAAGTTTTTTGCTGCCTGTCTGAGAAATAACCCACTGTGTAATGTGGTGAAATGGACCATGAATGATATAAAGTCTAACATATATCCATTCTATTTTAGATGTTTAAAGTGCAAGGAATTTCAATAGATATCTTTGCAGATCTATCATTGTAACAAAGTAAACCCTCCCGTCACCAACATATCTTTCTGATCTTAATTTGGGTAAAAATATTGGACAAAAAATTCTGGATAAAAAACTTCCCTTTCTACTCACCTTTGCTTCTTTTTCTAAGTTCTTTCACTATTGCTGAGGCATGATGCAACAGTTAATGCTGGGAGCTCAATATCTTAACCACTACATTTTCAGAGTACAACCAAGAACAAGCTGAAAAGCATTCTAGGAATACGAAGTATAAACTGGTAATTAGAGCTTTGTCCCTGCTTTTGCAAAATACTTTGTGTTCAAACTTTCTTAATGCTTATTTCTATCTCTAATGACACAGGTCAGTGTAAGTGATAGGCCTACTCAGCACTTCAAAAATACTTATGGTCCATTAAAAAACTGATTTGTTCCACTAAATGGTTGGTTCATTGAATTATTCTTTTTTATTTAGATTTAAATAAATATGCAGAATATACTGTAGAAGTGTCTGCTAGTACCAGAATGGGGGAGGGCCTTCGTAGTTCACCTCTGCACATACTAACTGATGAAGACGGTAAGTCAGAACAGAAGTTGCAATGTATTCTTGTCTGCCTGTATTCTTAAATTACTCTTACACTTCATGTCAGTTATGTTTAAGTCCTATGCGCTTTTTTGGCAGTTACGTCTCTCTATTGCTGTGTCAGTCTATCTACACACGAACATTCTTTATGCCTCTCTCTCTCTCTCCATCTATCTATCAATATACTTACCAGTACAAGCAATGTGAAACGGCACAATTGCTGTGCATGGACATTTGGTCTTACCAATATCTTATGAATTTGAAGAATCTAAATTTACACATATTATTATAATCTAAGACACTGCACAGTAGAATTAAATATTGTGTTTGGTTTTTCAGACACATGAGAGCTGAGGAAAGGGAAAATCACAAAAAGGGAGCTTGAATGGTCCAGGGACATTTATGCGGATTTTTTTTCTTTGGCGATTTTTGTATTCTTCTAAACAGATGCGTGTACAGATACACATAGATACATGTAGAATTATTCACATTATGAAAATGCTCAAAGTCCATAATCTGTAGCACTGGACTCCCAAACTGGGCAGGGGCGTGTTCTGCGCTGCGGGCTGAGGATAGAACACATTTGTTGCAACCCCTGCTGATTTGTACAGTAGGTCACAAATTAGCAGAGGAACCTTAGAACTATTTATACTTTCAGTACACAATTTAGTTATAGGAAGTTATCCTTGGTCACCTCTATAGTTTCTGCAGGGGGAATCATGAAAATAAATTCAAAGCAAAAATCTTAAATTAGGTGCTGTGACACATTTTGGAAAAGCCTGTGTCTCTCTCTATCCATTGTTTAAAGAGGAAGTCTCTGAGAATCTATACTAAAGTGGCATTGACACAAACGTCCCTCCAACCATTCCTAGATTAAGTTTCTTTTCATGTTTTAGGAAACACTGATTTGCCTAAAATTTCATCTATTGACGATAATGGATCATTGCATATCTTCAAGATGTTGATGGGCTTACATTCACACTATCAGTAAAAAACATTTGCTCAAGAGTTATGTTGCTGGAGCAGATTAAAAACAGCTGATTTGGACAAATCTATCTTTTTCACAGAGTAATTTTATACAGACCAATGTAGTTTCTATTCTTTAGCAAAAAAATATCCTCTCAATAAGAATTGTAGAATGAACCAGACATGCCAAAAAGACATGACATTCACTGTATGACAGATCTTTTATTATATAGTCACTGAGGATAATATAAAAATTAAAACACTAAATACAGCTGTCAGAATTTTTATCTAGTAAATACAGACACTAAATACAGTGAACCTTTGTTCATGAAAAATACAAAATATTTTTTCATAAATGTAAAGACTTATAAAATCTTTATGCCAATTTTTGAGATAGTGAAAGATGTAACAAGAACTGAAAAACAATAATATTTATAATACACCACATGTTCCTTATTCACAGGAACACAGTGTTCCAAGGTTCAGACCAAATGTTTCATAGATTTGCTAATAGTTATGCTCATATTCTCCATTTTCATGCATGACTACAGCTATGACCTGAATTTTTAGTGCATGATGCTCTTTGGTTTAATTTGAGAAAAACAAAAGTAATTCTAATTTTGCTTCATAGTGATACATAAGTCCGTGACTCAAGATGAAGAAAAATATTTATTTTTTAATAACATACAGTATCACTTATGCATACATAGGTATATTTTCCTCAGCAAAACTAATACAAACTTTAGAATGAAATCAAACATGGTCTAACATTTTTGTTTACTTACAATGTTTCCCCACACAGTCGTGGTATGGTGTCACGTAGAGGTCATCTTAAAGTTAATTTTAAGGGTCTCAGTAAATGCCTGTCTTTTCATTTACCACTGTGATATGTTAAATGTATGAATGTGGTCCTTATTTGATAAGTGAATAAATTTTACTGCTGCTCAGTATCCCACAATTTTATTGTCTCTCAATGCTATGCTTATCCATTCTTCCACCTTTTGGTGCTTTGTATAATTCTTTACAGCACCTTTTTTTCCTCAGAGGAGCTATTGTGCTATATTTTACATGTGTTCATACTATAAAGCTTTTGCTTTTATTAGAATGGGGAAAAAATTTACAGCAATATACTTGGACTGTAGGGGAATCACTGTAACCTACCCATTGCTCTGTTTTCTCATGAAATGTTTTTTCCATTGAATCACAGAAACAGATGTTCTAACACCACCATGCAAAATCTTCTTTTATCATCTGTCAGAAAAAGGAAAAGAAGCTGTACCTTAACATTAGCTGATGGATACTGTCCCAATGTGGTACAAAGTTCACTTTCCATCACAAATAACTAAAAACCTATTTAAGGATGCTGCATATCCCATTGATCTTAACTGTTTAACAAGATGTTGTGTCCTTTTCTCTCATTTTATAGCTCCGAGTTCTCCTCCTCAATCCCTCTCTGTAAAACAGTTGTCGGGTGTCACTGTGAAGTTGTCATGGAAACCTCCACTGGAGCCAAATGGAATTATCCTCTATTACACAGTTTACGTCTGGTAAGATTTTCTGGAAGTGGTTCTGAGAATAAATATTAATCTGTAACCCATCAGGAATGTGGGGGTTTTCTTACACAATGTGTTGATTACACGTTTTTGGAGAACGAACATTCATTCAGCACTTACAATACTAGACTTTTGTATATACAAATTTAGAGTAGCTGAAAATTGGGGTATTAAATATTTTGTAAGCATTTTTCCAAAAGTTATATTATAGTAAATGAATTAGATTTTATACTAGAGCATGGTGACTATTTTCATTATATTCTGATTAGACCTACTGCAAGGCAGGGCACAAGCCCATGCTGAATTGTCAAGGAGATTTGAAATAGGCTTAAAACAGAAAAATATTGCCCCTTTTTATAGAAAGTGTGTAAGAGCCATGTTCAGAGTCTTTGTATGTGCTATCAGTTATGTGTACTGCTATATTTTGTATTTATTACATTCATAGCAAATGAGTATTTTTAACAGATATTATTCATTTGCTGTGCTTTGGTTTTTTCTATCTTTTCTTTTTTCCTATTTTTTTCTCCATCATCCCTCCTGTGGTATTTTTTCACCTCTGAAAAGGAATTTTGTCACTTTAAAACTTGCAGCTTCTGTCCTATTCTCTGTATAACATAGTTTAGTCTAGTGATGTGGCATCTCTTCAAAGATCTATCTATAACTTCTACTGGGAGTGAAAATATTTTGTTATCGATCACTTTTGATATATTACATTCACACTGTACCATGTTATTGCCACTACTAAGGTGCGGGAAGTAAATACTGAAGTGCACCTTATAAGATGTGTACCAGATGTGCAAATTCACAGTTATTATAAACACACTACTACTACATTTTTTATTTTATTTTTACTTGGCAGTTTCAAGATAGGGTTTGGCCTCAGTTCCTACTGATTTTTTTTTTTTTTAATTATAGCTTTAGTTAAGTTGGTGATAAAATGAACAGGAACGAGCTCGTCTTCCCAGAAAAGTTAAATTTGTCTTCTCTTGTTACTTCTACTGTACTGGGAATGTCTGTTGCTCTTTAATGACAAACCCCATTTAAATTAATGACTGTCGAGCTAGAGAAGAGTTACTTCATGATAAGGGCTATGGTTTTGATTCAAGCTGTGTTCAAAGACTTGAGGTTATACAACTTTTCATCCTTATATTCTCTTATAACTTACCACTTTTGTTATTATGACAAAGGATTTAGCAAGAATTACTTTTTAAAAATACCTCTTAATTGATCCATCTGACTAAATATTTTAATTAAGCAACCATATAACTTTTTGCAGTAGACCTTGTCTCTCTTAATTCCATATTCTCCTTGCTCTCTCTTATTTGTCATACTGTGCCATATCTAAAATTAGAGGGGCTTTAGGTATCATGTTAAGACAACGACATTGGAGAAAAACTCCCATTGCATTCAAAGGGGTCATAACTTCACTGCTTCCTTGAGGGGGAGGGAGGGGTGGAGGAAGGAGAGGAATTTTAAGTATTTAACAGAACTGTCTATATGATTCCGTAAAATGCATTGCAGTGTGAGGTTTGACAAGATAAACTGCTGTGCCATACAGTTGCTGCTTTTGGGAGGTATTCAATATATTTTGGAGGATATTGTTAATCCCAGTGCTTCTCAATAAAGCAGAATGATGAAGGTTACTACAGATGTTAAATAAGCGTTCCTCCACTTCGCTTAAATATTCTGCAACAGTTATAGAGAATTTGGTAACTTTTCTTTAGCTAATCCAGAACAAGTATCTACAACTACTAGAATAGAAAGAGTAACATCTGGAACGTTTTCAGTGTTGTATTTCATGGTATTTGTCACAGGACAAGGTGGTTTTGGGTGCTAGCAGGTAGTAAAGCCTGTGTACCTTGAGTCTACAAACTCGTACTGCCTAAGTCTGTAATTCTAGAGTATTAAAGGCATATTTACAAAATTGCCAAATTTTTATACAGCTGTTGTCTTTTGCCATTATCCTTTTCAGCAAACTTCTGTCAGATAATTATTGACTAGATCTACTTCGAGGTAAAGATTTTTAAGAAAATATGGTACCTGTCTTTGTCAACTGAAAGTATGCAATTTCTTAGAACCTCTGTTACCTGCATTTCTGAAAGTTCTGATTTAAAGTTTTTAATTATTTTTTCTTCAGTAAAATTCCTTGGCTTAGCTGACTCTGCTATGTACTTTCTTTCTCATTGTCTGCAAATACTGCACTCACTTTGATCAGTGTTTTCTTATTTTTATGGCAATCTCATTTGTTTCTAAGCAGAAAATCATCTTCTCTTGAAACACCTCAAGCTTTTGTTCTTCGAAATGTTTTTTTGGCAACTAATATGTTGTAAGAATGCAGTTTCTTGGAGCAGAAATGTTTGCAGCACTAAGCAGTGGATTTTCTTCTTACCTGAATTATAACCAGATGTGGTTTTCCATACTAAGAATATAATGGGCAAAGATCCAGGAAAAGATGTCTTTGTATAGAATTTGATAACTGCAGCTGCAACCTTTTGTATCTTTTTACAGACTATTAAAAGTGTCAGAAGTTTGGGAAAAATGTAAATTTTAACTTTCTCTGTTACCAAGAAAATTTCCCATGTCAAGTGACATTCAATTCCACTCAAAATCTGAAAGGGTTAGAAAGAATTTTTTTTTTCATTCTCTCACATTTTCTCATTCCAGTTGTTTTTATTTCAGATATATTAGATGGTGATCTTTGCTAATGGGACATTAATTCCTTATCAAAGGATGAAAATTGGCCCATCTGATAATTTTGCATCACCTTTCTCTTTTTTTTTTTTTTTTAATTAGAACCCATTTTCATTTGTGAAGAGCTCCATGGTGATTGCTGGAGCAAGATATTTGATTTTAGTTATCAAATTATCATCCCTGTGTGAAATTCTATTGGGGACACAGAGCACCTACTCATACAGAAATCTTTGCAGGAATGGAATGTTCGATAGTGGGATTTTTTTCCTCCTATTTTTTCTTAGAATATTGCATTAACTTTACAAGGAATAGCAGACTTTTTGAATTCAAGTTAGTTACTTCTTGTATCTTATTTTACTTTCTGATAACCATTTCATACCTATGCTAATACCAGCATTTTATTAATGTTACATCTTACAGTCTTTCTAGTCGGGTTTTGACCTTACTGGAGTTCCATTCTGATCCCCTGCTACATTCCACCAGAATTAACTCAGCACCAGCTAATTCCTGTTCCATATCATCTTCTATTATTCCATTTATAACTTCAGCCTTCTGACCAATTTCACAGAGTCACAGTAGGGCGTGCTCCCTGCTATAATCTTTTTATATTTCGCTATTCCTGTCCAGAGAGACAGTTTAGTTATGCCCTACTGTGTCCTTCCCAAGGGTACCACATAAAAATTTCATAGGAGTTAATAGATGGAAATGGTCCTCCTTAATATTCCATACAATCATTGTCTTTGTTGATTTTTTTGTTGTTGTAATTTGCAAATACATTTCTGTGGAGGTTTTATGTGTTTTTTAAGAAACAACATTAGGAGCCCTATTGTGATGCAATGGTACAAATGTGAGCTTTTCAATATAAAAGACAGAAAGAAAGACTAATATACTTGTATTTACCACAGTATTGCATTTTTCAATTTTATAACAAACACTATAGTTGTATACATATGGAAACGGTGTGTGTGTATATTATTAATAAAATACTTTTGCTTCAGGAATAAAATGTCAAAAAGGAGTGTTAATGTAACAGAAACATCATTGGAGTTCACAGACCTAGAATATAACTATGAGTATAGTGCTTACCTAACAGCAAGTACAAGATTTGGAGATGGCAATATAAAAAGTGATACTATAACATTCAGAACTTCTGAAGGAGGTAAGCTTAAATAGAGTATGAACCTCTATTTTCATTCAGCCTTATATTTCTCTCAGCCTTGTTTAAGCTAAGAAAGCCTATCATCTATAATTGGAGTATAGAGATGTAACTTCGTGAAGTTCCATGTCAGTAAATTTACTGACATCCAAAGCTGTAAGTACAGGAAAAATTCTATAAGAAAACACTATCTGTTTAAAAATGCAGCTAAATACAAATGTGTCTGATAAAGTGTTTTAAAAATTCATTTATATATGCTTTTTTTCCTCATCATGTCCAAAAGCAGTTTTTATACCATAACCAGAAATACATTTAATTTGACATAGGATGCTGTCAAATCTATAGTGGATGTTTCTCAGGCACTAAAATGTACAAAAATCTTGAGGTACAAAGCTTTCGGTATGCTAAAACTCAACATTTTTCCAGCACCAAGTGATCCACCGAAAGATGTTGCATACAGAAACCTTACTTCCACATCAATAATGCTATTCTGGTCTCCTCCCCAAAAGCCTAATGGAAATATACTGTACTACTCAGTTTATTTCAAAAATAATTCAGGAATATTCATACAGGTAAGCTTATTTTTATATTCTTCTTTGGTAGAAGTCAATGAAATGTTCTAATAATTCATTAAAGATTAACTCAATTTTTCTAACTATCAATATATGTTTTTTAATATTTCTTTTATCATTATGTAATTTCTTCACTTATAAAGACAGAAGCACATCTTGTAATCATAGATGTTACATTGTCCATCTCATAGAGCATTCATCTAATTAAGCATTAAAGCCAATACATTTTGTGTAATATTTTATTATGCAAGACTTATGTATACATGTATGCACACATACATTTAATACATATATCCTCTTAACATATATAATGGATAGACACAAGACCTATTACAATCATGTCACACCTTATGAGTGTTTATTTTAGTCTAATCTATCAATTTGAATAAATTTCTGTAACAGTTCTGGTTTTAGTTTTTGATTAATGTTTGTACAGTCTTAAAAATAAGAAGTTAATGTGAAAGTAGGGAACACATTTTAATTTCATATTTTTCTTACTGTCAAAAGAAAATTACTGTTTAGTAGATTGAGATATAGGAATCTCAATATCTTTGTTTCAAAGATATTGAGATTTTTACGTTAAAGCTTAAAGAACAAAATGTTATAAGTAACGTTTTGGTGATCCACACATTTCCTTGTAGGATTTTTTGTTCTGTTTACTTTCATTCTTATTTATGTGCCACACTTATTAATTGTATATATAATTTTTCTGTTCTGTTTTCTATGAATATATTATGGTACAAAAATATAATAAGAGAAACAAGCTTTCCTTACAGGTTTTTGATCACAAGTTTTACACATATGGAAGCAAAGAAAAAATATAAACTCATTAAGAAACTTATGTATGGAAAATAACCTCTACTGCATAACTTTATGCTCAAGATATGTCCAGGATGAGGTATACATGTATTTGAGAATAACTAGAAGAAATATTCACAAATATTATAAAAACCTGTGATTGAATAATTGCTAACATACTTCAGTGTTTACATTTCTTTGACTTCTGTGAAGCTGTATGGTTGCCAGGCTCTGCATAGTTTCATATGCAAGCAAGATTGTGCCATGAATTCATATTCTGATATTTAAAAATCGGGGCTACAGTTCAGATGGCAGACTGTTTGCACAAACTGTGCTAGCAACAGCATTTTTTAAAAAAAATCCTTGGAGAAACCTTTACATCAGAGCATTACATGAAGTAGCCTGTCCTGTGAAGAATGTCTGCATTTGTCTAATTCTTAGAAATCTCAGGAGATTTTAGAGGACCACTATGGAATTGGACTAGTCTTGCCTTCAAGAAGGCTGAACTCTGAGGTGAATGAGGAAGGTGAAGCTGATACACTGAGAGCTAAAATCCCTCTGGATGGGCCCAAGACTCTGGAAATAAAAGAGGAAGATAGGGAAGATGAAGCAGAATAGTGTTGGCCCAGTCAGGTGAGGGTCCAGTTTCATTATGGTGTGATGTAGTTGGGCAGGGAAAAGATGGTGGCACAAGTGGAAATTACTGCTGCTCTGGCACACTATGTAGTGCATGGCAGAAAAGTGCTGACAATAGCTCTACTTCTGTGTGTGGAAACTACCTTTTTCATCCTTTTAACTTTGATTTTTTATCCTATCCCTCTGCCACCAGAAGATAGGTTTCAGCTGCTGTTGCATCTGTCTATTACTGCCCATGGAATATGACCATAAATCTCTCAAATCATGATTGAATTTTAATCTGTCTGCTTCCCTTAACTTCTTTTGCCCTTCACATCCTGTCTGTTCACTGTTTACACATGACAACTACCATATCTACATTGCAGTTCTATTCTATACCTTGGAATTCCTGTGGATGCAGGACAGATTTCAAACAGATGAAAAGAGGCAACTAATTTCTGTCAGATATTTTATATTTCTCTTTTTACAACACAAAAATGCATGTGTGAATGTCAGTCTGATATGTGAATATATGTCACATATATATGACATATACAGACAGTTGTGAGCTACATAAGTGTATGCAAACATGCAGCTTATGACCATCTGGAACTTAGAAATATAACCATGTATTTGCAAGTCTGTTGCACACATTTGGAAAGAAATAATCATCAGTTAGAAAACTCTGCATTGAGGTCACCATTCTGCTTTTGTTTATCCAAACTGTATTTTCAGTTCTAGAAATTATCTATGACAACTGAAAAAGGAGAGGATCTTTCCATATTTCAGGGAACCCAGGCTTCTCAGATGTGCGGTTATTTCAGGGAACCCAAACTTCTCAGACGTGCAGTTGAAGGCAGCCAAACACTTCCAGTCTTTAATCTGCTTCTTTGTCAGGAAATAATGTCAGGGGTCCAAGTCTTTAACCATATCTTCTAGATGCTTGAAAAACCACCCTTGTTGAAGAGTATCAAGAAAATTAACATATACCAATGCTGGCATAATCTGAAGTAGCTACAAAAGTCATATTAAACCTGGTGTTATTCTGTTGTCTCAATTTCTCCCTTATCACACATTCTCAAACTCCTCAGGAACATTAAAACCTAATTAATAAAAACCACAGAGTGTTAGTATTATAAAACCAGGAAGTTAGTAGCTGCAGAGTGAAGCATTGTGTTTAGGGGAAAAACCCCATAAACATAGCAAAATACCTGAGATAAAAAATGCGTTTTTCTCCTTGACATTATGCAGAAACTTGCAGGAAAGCCATTTTTTCTTTAAATAAGAAGATGTTATATACCTTCATAGGTCAGAAAAATAATGTATAGTTTCTTTGCTCTATAGGTCTACATGACAAATCACACTGCAGCTGCCCAGCCAGAAGGCCGGGGATGCTCAGACCTAGCTTCAGAACCAGAACAGCAGAAGGAAATATTTAGTGACGGAGATTGGATTTGAGGATTTTGGTAGATGTGTGGGCTGTTTCTATGGGGATTCTGGTAGGTTGTAAAAGAAAATGTGTCAGAGAGGGAGGAATGACTGGTAGCCAAGTAGAAGAAACCATTACATACATAGGGTTAGGTTCAAGTTCAGGTTTATCTTTTATCTTCTGCTGACATAGGTCTAGGGAAAATGCTACCTTTTGGTATATGTTTGCTGTTGTGTTCCAGTGCAGTAAAGATATAGCGTGTATGCTCACAAAGAACACTTCATATGCAGATGACATGACACTGTAGCTTTTCTTCACATCACTTCTCTGTGACAGTGCTTTCTTTCACTGTTTGCAATAGCAGCTTTGCACATTTTGCTCCACAATGCCTTGCCTGGTGCTTGAAGCAATCATACTGCCCACATTCTCAGTCTTATTGAGGAAAAAAGTAATTATGGAAGTAATTATCTTATAGCTAAATACTGATCTATGAAAGATATCCTTGACTTGAATAAACTCTTTTATTCAATTTCTATGTACTTGTGTTTTGATTAACAAGAAAGTGGGAAAGGTGCTAATTATGAATATAAAATTATGCTTGGATAAAGTTCCCCAGTGTAGGAATTTCAGTACAGATGACAATTGTCCTAGTCTGCCAGGGGAACCAGGAGCTAAGTACTGAAAAAATTTACAACCCTTTCAAGCAACTGAACATCAAAACCCAAATCATCCAATGTGTACTTCAAGCCAATTGAAGTGACCATGACTGGATACAGTTCAGAGTGAAATTCAACTTGGATTACCCTTGGGATGCAGAAAAAGGGATGCAACCAATGTGCTATATTAACAATCAAACATTTTCTTTCACCAGTATGACCACAGCAGGGATAAAAAGGGGAACTTCCCTAAAATGCACCACAAATTTTTTAATACATGGCCTCAGAATGGTACAGCACACAAAAAAGAAAATATCTTCGCTTAGGTTGCTACTGCAACAGTGTGCATTATGCTCCTTGAAGGATGGCTTGGATTAGACCTCACAGTGTCACCACTCTCATCTGAGTCCAATATGTGAGCCTCTGACTGAAAATAAGAGTGCAATATTATGAACCTAAAAAAGAAAGCAGAAGAGGGAGAAAAAGGTTAACAGTGAAGAACAACAGCACTGTGTTTTCTGTGTGCAACTAATTACAGCTTTATGCCACTGGAAATATCTGCTGCTTCCTGAAGAATATACTGAGTTCTGCTGACACTTTCATGGCCTGTGTGTATTGCTTACACTTAGCTGCTTTTAATAATCTGATACTTTGCTATGTCAAAACTTCTTTCATGTATGGATGAAGAAAGGGACTGAAGGAAGAATTTCTTCAGCTGTAGCCAAAGATCCTAAGCTGTTTGCTTTCATCTGGAGCCACAGTTAATTGTAAAACTTCCTATAGTGTTCTATCCCCAGGGTACAATTAGTACAAGTTTTGTCTTTTCTCAGTTTGTACCCACACAGTTCTTCCTGCTCACTGTTACTCGTAATTATGTGTTCCTTTTTTTTTTTCTATTATTTTGTCATATCAGAAGTTTGAGATAATCCCTGTTCCTTGGGCTCTTCATAGTAAAGGAACTCTCTCTTAAAATAGTTTTTGTTGAACCAACAAAACCCTGTTGTTATAATGTTCACATTGGTTCACTAAGTCCTTAACTGCCAGACAGCTGGCTAAATTGTAAAGGTATGCTTTTTAAACTAAGAGTTGAATTTTCAGCTGTTCATACCAATAAACTCCCATTAAATCTAGAATCAAAACTCGATGTGGTACCCTTGACATTTTTACCTTGAAAACTCAGATAATTATGAAAGGTCTTATTAAAAAAATCTGATTGTTAGATATTGTTATTATAAATTATTAATTATTTCTCATTACAATATCTAGTAATAATAACAACAGGATGGTATTAGAATGCTTCTTCTGGGCTAGATGATATTTTCTGTCATATTGTGCTTAAGCATCAGAAAGTTTAATTAAATACCTTAGAATTCTACTTTCTGTTTCCCATATCTTAACCTATGCAAGTGTAATGCAAAGCTCTTCACAGCCTTTTCAGTTAGTTATGAAGACAGTGTGAGATTCAAACTACTTTTAGAAGAAAATCATATATTAAGGTGGAATGGTTTTGTATTTTGACTGTTATTGACTTAACCTAATCTTTCAGACAAAACTAATGGTGTGCTTTAAGTCAGTTAATAAGAGTGGATATAGAAACTTATACCACCAATTCATGCAGCTTCTGTTCTGCATTCAAAACAAAGGTTTAAATTTTCATTGCCAAACAAACTATTTACTTATTTATATTATCTAAGTACTAGTGACTGTAGGCAAAACTAGGTCTTCAGATATTAGCATAAAAATCACTGAATGAGAGTGTGACTTCTTGTTTTCTGCAAAAATAAAGTGATCTTGTCTGTACAAAAAATTGGCGAAGTATTTCTTTAGATATATAATTGATCTGTATTGGTGACAGAGATCAAAATTGGATACTGTACTATCAATTTGCACAGTACTGACTCAACTGTGTGGTAAGCATATTACAGTGACTTCTTCAGTAGAAACTTTCCTCATGAGAAATATAACCCATTTTTTAGTATGCAGTTTCAGCATGGCTCTGTTCTTATGTGATGTTTCTGAATTTAAATACTCAAACATTACTGTTGCATTTTTCTGCTTTAATAAGTCTTCTCTCGCAGCCTCTCTCTTTTAGAAAAGAATTTGGTTGAAAGCTAGCTTTGATTTTAAAAAGGTGGGGTGTGTGGATAAGATCTAACACCAAAAATAGGAAGCAGGCCAAATAACTGGAATGTGTACTAGTCAATTCATCAGGGCGTTGGGCGAAATCCAGTATCCCCTGAAAATATTGCTATGTAGAAAAATCAGGACTTTGGTCCTGAGGAGTGCTGCCCATGCCATCTGCTCAATGGGGCAATGTGGCTGCCACAGAGGAATAATACTGACACTCTCAATCAGGAGCAAAAATTTGACTTCCTACACAATGCTGGAGCTGAATATGCTCATGGGCTACATAACCTCAACAATTTTCTAATCATGAACCAAATTGTGTTGGATCATCTAAATTAGATTCCCATAATGAGGTGGGTGATTCAACACATTCAGTTATGTGGTAAAGCTGACCTTACATAAATAATCTGATTTATGTTTTTTCTTTTCATTTTCCCAAAGAGTTGATTCTAAACAGGAATAGCTTCCTTAGAGGGGCTGATCTAAAGCACTAACCTGCTGATACAGTCACAATTTTAGTGATATTTTAGTGGAATTAGATTCTGGTGCAATCCTTTCATTAGCAAGTAACTGAACAAAGAAAAAATTTCTGTTGATGTCTTGAGTTTAACATGGTCCACTGGGTATAGACATTTGCATTAGAGATAATGGCATGTTTTTATTGGAAGGGACAACTAACAAAAGGAACAGTTTATGAAGTAGTGCAGTAACATCTCTACTGCTGGAAGTTTTAAATTCAAAATCTACCCTCATAAAAATAGAATAAAGTGAGAGAAGTCCTTTGATTTGTTTCGTGATGATCAGGCAAGGCAGTAACATGTATGATCATTTAATCTATGAGCAATTAGTGGATGGTACATTCTTGATGCAATATGGATAAACACATTGTAATATTACAGATTTAATCTGTGAATTGGCATTCAACAACTACAAACAATAGGGGGAGTCATTACATACTCTGTGTGCTTACAAGGAGTAACAATAGGAGTCAAAGTGTAGGTTTATTTCTCCTGAATGCTATGGTAAATCATATCTGGTGGTGGTGATGGTGACAGCTAAATGGGGAACTAGAAAGAGAAATCAATGAATAAATAACATTTTCAGTGGCAACGTTATCCTTTTTTTTTTTTCCCTTTAGAATTTCACAGCTTATGGTAATGACAGCAACATCAGTATGCCCCCGTTTGTAGTTCTGGATGACTTGGCAAAATACAGCCATTATATTTTATGGTTAACTGCAAGTACAGTTTTTGGAGATGGAAACAAAACCAGTGAAAAAATAGATGTGTATACGGATCAGGATAGTAAGTTAATAACTTTTTTAACACTTAGTATATCAGTGCTCACATTTATTAAACATTCTATAACTTGAAAATTATTTTACTGTTATGATGCCAATGTAAAAAAACCCAAACAAAACAGTAAGTGTGGTTTTCAATGCTGCAGTATTTTTTTTTCAAGGAAGGCATTTTGATCTGAGTCTTTATTTTGTAATGCTAAGAATGTAGTTCACAAGCAATAAAAATATTGTCTTAAACAATCATTAAGAAATTTTTCTTAAAAAATTTTAACATAAATGATTATTCATGTATACCTCCAAAGTATTTTATTTTTTATATTGAAACATAAGTTATTTTTAAAAGTTGTAAAAAATATGACAAGTGACGTGACATTTTCAGACTAATCATATTTTGAAGAGTGATTTCTGGTTTGGATTTGGATGTTTCATTACTGTAATCCATGCATTTCATTTTTTGTGTATTATCTCTCATAGTCCCAGAAGGTTTTGTTGAAAATCTGGTCTATCAAAACATTTCCTCATCTTCTGTGAATGTAAGCTGGCTTCCACCATCCCAGCCAAATGGTTTAGTCTTCTTTCATGTTTCTCTAAGTTTAATGCAACTGGGAACCAGTAAGGTTTTGTCTTTCCTTACTTACAACACAAGCATAATGTTTGACAATCTGGAGAAATATACCGATTATGTTCTGAAAATCACACCAGCCACTGATAAAGGATCTTCTGAACAGCATACTCTAAGTCTGCATATAAGAACTGATGAAGATGGTAAGATAAAGATATTTTATTCATTTCTACGGAAATGTAGTAAAAAACCCAAACAATTTTCTAAAAGGAAACAAAAATATTGTTTATTTTTGTCATGTTAACTTGAAGCTTTTTGGGTATACAATGACACAAACAACTGCTACGCATTTCTATTTTGACACCATGAAACAGATTTTTTCATTGTAACTTATATTTTCCTGATGTTATCCCTATTTTTCTCTTTCTTATTTCTTCACATAGTCCCAGAATCAGCACCTATAATCAAAACATTTTCAAATCTCTCAACTACCTCAGTTATGTTTTCATGGGACCCCCCTGTTAAGCCAAATGGTATCATAATAAGTTATGATTTAAATTTATTTGGACCAGAAAGGAATAACTCATTCTCTACCACCAATAATTTTATCATCTTGGAAGACCTTCTACCATTCACATTGTATAGCATTTATGCAGCTGCAAGAACAATAAAAGGACCTGGTCCATCTGCTGTGCTTCAATTCTACACAGATGAGTCAGGTGAGCAAATTCAATTGTAACCAACTTTGAAATATCAGCTCTATGTTACTGCATCCATCTTAGGTCTGAACACCAGACCTGTTAAGACGAAGGATTGATTTTCCATTGGTCTGTGAGTGAAGAGCTTTCAGAAGAAGAAAACACTGCAAGGGAAGTATTTTCTGAGTGTTCTTTCTCCTGCCACAGTGTGCAAGAGGAGGTCACATTTTGCATAGGATTACAAAAATAACTCCAAGGAGAAATATACTTTGGTTTTGGAATGTGTTATAGTTTGCCAGGTGTCAGGGATTTTGAAGCGAGCAACAGTACTTTTCTCTTCATCCCCCTATATAACTGAAAAATGATAAAACATGGAAATATTTCTGACACATTCACACAAGTCTCCTATGTATTGATTTCCCCTCCTCTGCATGGTAAATTACAAATCTTGTAAATATATGTTGAGTTGTGCTCAATATATGATGTAGGAAGCAAAGTATATCACATTCCAGTAACATATGTAATATGACTTGCTAAATGTCTTAGTTCTGGCAATGGGGATGTTTAAATGATTAATATATTTTTTTACATCTCTAAGATCTCTTGCTGAGTAAGATTATATTCTGGATTAATGGAATTTGTTGCATGTCAAAGAGAAAGGAAAAGATTGAAATAGCAATGAAGTAGTTAGCTTGAGTTCATATAAAAATGTTAACAAAAATATCTATTTTCTCCTGCATCTCTAAACTGTTTTGTTTTGCCTGGATTGTTTTGTCATTTGGAACTCAAAAGCATTTCTCTTTTGTAGTGCCATTAGCTCCACCCCAGAATTTGACCATTATCAACTATACTGCAGATTCCGTGTGGCTAAAATGGGATCCAAGTCCCCAGTCAAATGGTGTTATTATGAGATATAATTTTAAGATTTATCAAAACAACACAGAAAAACTAATTTATCAGGTATGTTTATAATAAAGTGTTTAATTTTTTAAAATATTTATTTTGTACTTTAGGAACAAAATATATGACAAATATTTTAAATGTCTGTTATGCTCCTAGAATTATGAAGCTCCTCTAAATTCCTATTTGCTAAGACATTTTACTTACCCTACCACCATAACTGTAATTCAGTTTTTAAAATTAGATAGAAAAAAATTGTTAGATTTTAATTTGCTTTGAGCTTCTAATGTTTCGTTAATGATGAGATTTATTCATATTTAGTTCATATTCCAGTATAAGCTTGATGTTAGAAAGTGACAGAAGTTACTTGTTTTGTGGCTATCTTTGTTTAGCTCTTTAGTATCTATGGACTGTCAAGATTCAAAAAGACAGATAGTTGTCTTGAAAAATAGTTAAAAACTGTTTAGAGGTTTGCAAATTTTTTTTAATTTTTGCAGAATAGGAATACTGAATAAATTTTGCAGAATAGGAATACTGAATATATTTTGCAGAATAGGAATACTGAATAAATTTTAACTGAAATTGTTGCTATATGAATGTTCAGGGCTAAGTTGAATGAAGCTCTGATTAATTTGGTCTAGTGGAAAGTTTCCTGCTCACTGCACTGAGTTTGGAACTGAACGGTCTTTAAGGTCCCTTCCAACCATTCTATGACTCTATGATTTTATGATATACAAAATTTGATCAAAGCATTTCTATCTGCTTAAATCTGGTTGGTTGGGTGACATCAAGACACGTGCTGTGAACTGCAAAGGCAGCAAGCTAAGGTCAGGATTGCATCTCAAGCATAGAAACTATATAGTGAGTCCAGTTCACCGTAGGTGCTTGTAAAAGCTGCAGGGAAAAGATATTACTGCAGTGAGATAGGAGTTTAAGACATGCAGTTTCAGGCACGTGTGTGACTATGAAGAGCTTCATTACTCCAACTCCCTCACCAATACAGTTCTTATTACAGAGACTTAGCATGCAAGGAAACTGTGTGTGCTGTTAAGTGTATGCGCTGGAAATCAGTCCCCATGGAGCGGCCTTCTTGGTTACCCCTTATGAGGTCTGCTGTTATTCCCCACTGTGGAATGAAGTGCTGGCATCACCCCAGTTTCTTCTATAATACTTGAAAGAGCACAGTGAACCTATGAGAGAGGAACTGTGAATTCTACAGCCAGCTACCTTCGAAAACACATTCTCTGGGTGTTCAAAGAGACCACTAAAGATTATTCTCCACTGTCCATGTGAAGCAGTCTCAAATCCAATTAGAATACAGAAACTGTCTGGAGCACTTGAATGCATCTGCTTTGCCTTACATTTCTTCATGTTTTGTAATGTTATGTGGGCAAGAAATTAGATCTAGGTTGTGGCAACAGGACAAGCAGAGCAATTTTTATAGAAATACTGTATTTAGACACCATAATTCTCTGATTGGATTCCACAAGATTTTCTTGCTGAAATTCAGCTCTTTCCCCGCTGTTACAATCCTCTCAACATTTGAATAAAATATGCCTTGCATGCTCTGGGAAAAACAGCTAAAAGGAATTGAACTGTGAACTTTTTTTTGGTTTTGTTTTGGGTTTTTTGTTTTGTTTTGCTTTTTTGGTTTTGGTTTGGTTGGTTGGTTGGTTGGTTTTGGTTTGGTTTGGTTTGGTTTGGTTTTTTTGAAGCTCTTCATCAATCTGTGTATCTAGTTCAGGTAAAGTAAAAGAAATAAGAAGCTATGACCCATGACGTCTTCTACTGCAGAGGTATAGCAAGGAAGTAGAAAGTGAGAGGGATTGATGAAGTGATGTGGAAGTGACAAAAGTTTTCAGTATTTGACTGAAATCTCCTCAGAGTAGAAGAGGCAAAACTATGGCTGTAAATCTTCTGTTCATTTCATTAGGTTCAAGGTGAGGCCCACAATGTTTCTAGAGATTAATTGTGTACTAGTAATTTTTCCTTCCTTAAGAACATTTCAGGTTCAAACCATGAGGCAAACCTTGTTGGATTAGAACCATTCAGCTCCTATTCTATCAGTGTCTCTGCATTTACCAAGCTTGGGAATGGCAATCAGTTCAGTAGTGCTGTCCAGTTTACGACGATGGAATCAGGTTAGATACGACTTTTTTTAAGCTGCAGTTCTGCTTATATATATTTATATATGTTTTCCTTGTATGGCTGAACAACAGTGTTCATCTTGTCTCCAAAGAAAACATAACATAACACTATCTCATTGCCTTCTGCCTGTGTAACACCTATTCACATTCTTATTGTAGGCTGGGTTTGAAGTTTGATGTCGGAAGTGTAGAATTAGAAATGTCCTCATCTGAAAGGAGAGGCTTATATGGTTACTATAAATATTTTAATAGCATCACAGATAAAGGGAGGAAAATTAGATAGATATCAGTCTTTGCAGATCAAAGCGATAATTCAGATCCCTGTGAAAATAACTGAAATGCTAGCAGTATCAAAAGCAGCTGGTCAAAATATTGGCAAATGAACTGGAAACTGCATAAAACAAACAGAAATTTTTAACATTTTTAAAATAATTTAATTTAGGAAGGAAACTAGCCACTAAAAGTGAAATACTCAATATTCACTAAAGAAGAGCCAGTGAGAATGGTGGGTTTGTGAAACTGGCCATTGTGCAAAGCTGTAGCTCCTTTACCAGGTCAGAGCAATCTCTGGGCTCCTGTCCTTTTTAAGGCCTGTCAGTGCCAGGGAACCAGCACGGGTCAGGGGACTCTCAGCTTCCTTTACACTGTCAGCAAAGGGAGCAGACAAAGTATCCAAAGATGCCATATTACTCTAGTTTCTCCAAGATCACATTTCCAGTGAAAGATTCCTGTTGGAATTGGTAAAACAGAGTTTCTGGGGAAAATTATGCTGTTTATTATACCCAGGAGTTACCCACCATCAGAAATCTGGACCTTCACTAAACTGGTTCAGTTTGGCAGTTGGATCCCTGCAACTGAAGGCTGTTCTGCTCTAAAGCCATGGTCATCATTCTGTTGTCTCATTTCACCACAAACATTCCATACTCATGGTACTTCCTTTGGAACTGTTGGAGAGACATTTCTCTCAGGAGCATGATCTAGTAATATTATAGCTTTTTCTCAGACTTTAGGCTTAGGCAGTTGCAGCGTGTTTCCTTTCCCTCCAACCTAGATTTTGGGCAATTGCTGGATCAGTTCCTCACTGAGTTCCTCTAAGGATTCTGTGCCTAGCCTTTATTAAAAGTGCCAGTTAATCTTCTTTATTCTGCAGATGTTGCTTTTTAAAAAGAAATTTTTTCTTTAAATTCTGAAAAGAAAATTAATCTTTTTAAAGAGATTAATTTACCTCTGTGTAGTGATAATGAATATGTTTACCTCTATTTTAACTGCCTCATTGACAATCTTTTTACTATTTTATGGATTCCTCAACCTGCTTCAGTAGAAGAAGTAGGTTGGGCCACCCCTCACTGTGTATTTGTTTTCTCTTATATGATACAGCCAGTAATTTAGCCCTTTCAGAAATACTTTAATTCATTTTTCTCTTTAACCAATTGTTCACATATAATTGCTCTATTTTCAACATGATTATAATATTTGCTACAATTCATTAATTTTTTTATAAGCATTTAAAAAAATTTCTCCTGCCGGAACCAGCAAATAGATTGGGAACTGTAAGATAATAGCATTGATATGACAGCTCTGAAACCTGCCTCATGACTTCTGTGCGGGTTGTACCTCTGCTGGAAGGACAGAGAGGTATGATAAAGTGCCTAAAAGAAACAGAGCTAACATATAAATAAGGAACTTCTGCTGTTGATGCTGTTGTGGAGTATGTATATGGATTTCACACTACTGTGTATGTTTAACTACACTTTGTTTAAAAACAGATGTGGAGAATATGAGCAGATGTGAAAACAAAATTGGATCACACAACCAGGGAAAAGCCAGATAGACGGCTTCTTCTATTTCAAGTACAATCATCAGTCACATTCATAGTAGTTGGAAATGAACCATTTAATGGGGACAAAGACATATTTTTGTTCTCTCAATGTGTTTCTTTTATTAATTCGTCTGACGCTGCAATGTTTGACTGTTCCTATGAATATTGGATCTGCTTCTCTAATGATATTATTTTGTGATTCCCACTTTAATTGTGTGTGAATGTTAATCTTTGGTACATGTGTATCTTTTAAGTACCAGATGCTGTCCAGAATGTTCATTGCATTGCAACGAGCTGGCAATCAATCCTAGTGCAGTGGGACCCTCCTGCTTCATCCAACGGTGTAATTACACATTACATCATAACAGTTGAAGGAAATTCTACAAATTTTTCATCTTATGATACACTGCATACTTTTAGAAATCTGCTTTCCAATATTACTTATCAAATTAAAATAAAAGCTGCAACATCTGCTGGTGATGGTGAAGAACAAATATGCAATACCAGTACCCTTCCAGAAAAAGGTAAAAGTTTATTCAAGTTAATTTTTTTGCTGAATTGAAAAAATTACAATGAAACAAGTAGACTTGAAATAACTGTTTCAATACAGGCAATTAAATCCTTCCGTTATTTAAATTTCTTGCTAACAGTGAATGAAGAGAAACAGGATTTCCCCTTTCTCCTGTTTTAGAATAAACTTGGTGATGAGAATTAATTACCATTTTAAAAAGCACTTTATTCTGTGTGAGTTTGAAGAGTTATTTTATTAATTTATGATCACGTATTTTTTCTTATAATATCTGCCTTTAGCATATTTGAGACTGAAGGTCTGAAAAAGTTTTTGAGAGCAAAATTTGTATTTTGCTTTTACTAGCTGCTAGTGCTGTGACTTCATTGACAAAAAAGCTGTTCACAATTAGTGTAATTGAGAAGAATTTAGGTTCTACAAGCAGACTTTGTCATTACTCTTGATGGATGGAATTTTTTAAACAAGAAAGAAAATTGTGAGTTAAATCCAAAGAAGAATGTAGGCAGGCTTTTTGGTATTGAGGTGAAAAATTGTTACCCAAAGTCTGTCTTCCTTTCCACGCGCACACTTCACACTTCACCTAATCTTGGCCGTGCTTTCATTTGACATGGGGATGAATTTCTGGTCAAAATACAGTGTTAGTTCTGTGTAAATAGCTATGTACCTACCTTCCAAATTAGCTAGGAGCCCAACTCTAAATGCAGGAAGCAAAGGCCTGTTTCAGCTCTCTTCCCCAGTCAGGGGTGATTTCTACTCTTGGGACTATTTATTGCTTTTTTTTCTTCTTTGGTGATAGTTTAATATAAATATAAAAAATTATGTTCTGCGAGCAAGATCCAGAAAAGACTTCACCTTTCTACTGAATTACAGGAGCAATTACTGCATTTAGTTTCTTTTCCTACATTCTCTTCAGTGATGTCAATTTATGCAGTGGAGTTAAGGAGGTCTCTAGTTCAGAACATCTGGATAAGGAAAGAGGGGGTGGGATGGGGGAGCACAACTCTACCCCCTGATGCTTAGAAACCAAACCTAGCTTTTGTAATAATTTAATTACTAAGTTATTGAATAATTTAAAAGATGAGTTGCAATGAGTTGCAGCACTCATTCTCATATGTATTTCAACTGAAAGAGTAAGTTTTCTCAAACAGTCAAATACTAAAAACAGAGTCTGTGTCAGCAAGAAGGTTTATGCTCTGAATGACAAGTGGGGGGAAGTAGCTCTGCTATGCAGACTTGAATCAGACATCTGAACTCGGAGAAGATCAGACTTACCCTTATGCTTAGACTTCTTGTTGATAACTTTCTGAGTGGCACGCACCTCCTTCGGATCCATCCTATTCACAAAGTCTTGGTGTCCCATTATGAGGTTTGATTTCCACACTTCTTAAAATTAGACTTATGGATGTGCATGTCTGGATGAATCTACATCACGTCTGTGTTGTCAGCTGAACTACTGCTTCTTTGGTTCCAGATCAAGTGGCCGAGCTCCAAATGAGGACAAGCAGAGCAGCCTCTTGCTAGTGTGATGTGGCCAACATTGTGAAAATAGCCAGGGCTGTACTTTGATGGCTGCCTGTCCTCATGTCTCACTACAGCCTCACCATGTCCCTTACTTGAATTATGAGGTGTCACTCATACCTATTTCTAATGAAATTGTTCTCTCTAAATTGGTTTCCTCTTCAGCATCTTCCCTACAGATGCTGCCATTTTGTGATCCCTGCTGGTGTCCTTCTGTCCAGCTCCTTGTCAATTTAAGACTTCCGCCTGGGTAGTCTATTCTCTTGTTTGCCCAGAAACTTCTGTTTATCAGCAGCATTCAAAGTCAAGTTTTGAAAAGGTATTGTTTAAATATTAGACATGAGCATACTAATATCTGACAGTTGGCTGGAAGTAATTTAGTGAGCTTAAGCTGCTGTGCTGGATGTGGATGCATGTGCTAATGCACTTCAGTACACTTCTTAAATGCAGTCATAACTCTCAAACCTTTCTTTTAAATTAGGGCTGCTGAACAGCCAACTCAGAGCTTGAGCAAGACTGAATCTGGGAATGGTGTTCAGACTTGGAGTTAGTCTTATAGGAGGGTTGTTACCCTCTGGTAGGAAGGAGAACAGGAGACTTCCCTGGTGGTTTATATCTCGGAGGATGAGGGAAAGGCTTCTAGTAGTGTTAAAGAAACCTGGCACCTGAGAAAGTTAGTTGTTGAGATTTCTGCAATATTTGGTGTTGGCTGCTAATTAGTGCTTGAGGAAAGACTGAGAAAGCTGTGGATTAAGCCTGGGCTTGAGAGGGAGACTGGCAGTCTCTTGTGGTCTGTGTTATAAAGAGCTGTACCAGAAGGGAAAAAAACCCCCACCAGTCTTTAGTTTGTAACAACATGTGTCTTAATTGTCTTATCACTGGGAGTTTTCCCAAGTGAAGGATTTATGCTACAATACATGTAATTTTTGTCACATATGCTGCACAGACCCTTTCTTGCTTTGTTGTTGCTTAGTCATATTTACAACAAACTAGTTATTATTAGGACATTTCCTTAACTGCGTGTTTGTATGAATTGTTTTGTGGTGACTGGATACCAGGAATTGGAGACTCATGGATGGGAATGGAAACAGTTTAATAGCTGTTGTCAGCTTCTTATTTATGGTGGCCTAAGATTAGTCACAGAATATGCAGCCAGAACTGAGTCACTGTCAATGCATTTGTTTCTGACATAAAGTGAAATCGAATTTGGCTCAGTGTCCCACTGCCTAGTGTTTGATCTTTAAATTCTTAGCAAGATTATTTGCCTTTTTTTAAGGTAAATTTGTTAATATCTGGGTACAATTAAACATGAATCATGAAGATTAAATTTATGAGGAGATTAGTAGTGTTTTGTGCCCAATCAAGTTCCGTTGTCATGGTATACCACCTCTACCAGGCTGCATGATGTTATAAAAACTGTCAGCTTTTGTAGTGGTAGTATTAATTCGTGATTAAATACATTATAAAGGATATGAAAGATAATATAGTATACATACACATGCATAATTGAGTTAGGATTTTATGACTGAATAGCTATCCTTGGATTATTTTCAAGATAATGCACATATTAAAATGCAATTTTTTTAAGGTTGAGTGAATTTTTAGGGGGAGAAAGAGCCATAAAATTGTAGGAAACTTCTCCAAAAGGAACACTAAAGCTGTGAAGATTCAGCTAACTCACAAGTCTGGGACATTCAGTCGACAATAAAAATAAAATAATTAAAAAGCCACTTGAGTGTGTTCAAAGCATGAATAATATAAAGAAAACTGCTTCTACTTCAATTTTTTTAATTTAGATTTTTCTTGTAGACTTTTCATTATTCTCTGAGGATATTAATTGTATTGATTATAGTATTAAGATACACAGACTAATTCTCCCCTCCCCCCATCCCTTACTGCTAGTAATATTTAGTATTATAACTGACCACAAAGTCTTGGAAGAGTTTGAGGCCCCCATCGTACTCTAGTGACAGTTCTTACCATTTGTTTTCTACTAAACAGAGATTCATTCATAGCTTACATTTAAAAGAAATATGGATAGAAATCTGTCCAAGAAACATTTTTAAATTTAGTCTGGGCTTAATTTTGCTGGCCAATACTAACTTGTAGCTATATACAGGAGTATGCCTTGTGCAAGAAGGAGAGTAGTGCCTAAAAACATTGGAAATGGGAAGGTTTCTTAGGTCTTTTGATGTGAAGGTGGGAAATTAACACCATCTTTTGTTATGTGTGCGCAAAATGTCTTTACTTTCTGTGCAAGGGAAAATTTGAAGATTCTGGGTTTGTATCTCCAGTCTGGAGGTGCTCACTGGAAAATGTGAGATTTTTTTTCATCAAGGCCTACAAGGAGCACAAAACATAATAAGGGCTTAAAGCCTTCTGGATATCCAAGGAAATGCTCTTTCCTTCACCATAAATCCTTTTCTTAATATATGGCAGCTCATGACATCTCTCAGTTGGAGTTACATGAATTTCCTCATTAGCCAGTGAAGAAAAGGATATACTGGAATAATATTTAAACCTGTACCCTAAAGTGGTTCTTAGGGCTTCAAGCATGATATGCAGTGCAGTATGTTGTCCTGGTTATCCTGAGGAATGAGCCTACTGCAGAGCCACAGTATTGGAAATGGCAGAGCTTCGGTGTCCCCTGTCACTAATGCAGATTAGAACAGTGTGTTTCACATGCTCAATCGGTGCTGAAAAGTCATGTGTTCAAACATATAATAAAGTAAAATAATCAAAAAATTGCAGAGTGAATCATGACTAAGCATCTTTGAAACATTTCTTTCCAAGATCACTGATTTTTTTTCCCCTGCTCGATTTTCTTTATGTAATGTGGATTTTTTTTTCATGTTTTCTCATTAGTTGTTTTGTCCAAATTTAAATTAATGACTTTCATGCTGATGACAAATCTTCACGAGACAAATGCAATGATCACTCGGTTGCTACCAGTGAAATTGTAATGATGTTATTTTTATAAGCAGGTTGACAAAAATAGATGGAGTATTTTTGCAGGGACTAGGCAACTGTACATTAATATATAAGAAATCGTGGTGGCATATAATACAAAGTTAACATGGAAAGCATTTACAGGTCAAATACGTTGTTTACTGAAAAGTAGGCTGTGTTTTAGTTTGATGGAAAGCTGAACATTCTTATTTAATTCAAGACTTGAGTACGGACAGCTTTTCACAACTTCTCTTTTTAGCTTAAAGGAGTGCATTTCTCCCTAGATTTGTAGGATTTCATTTTTCAGTGCTTAGATCCCACAGTTAGAGACTGAGTTTTCTAATAGGCTAAGGTCTAAGAAACATGGTCCACAGAGGCTCTTTTACGAGCAACTGTGCAAGTTTCTCTAAAGCATGTCTGATAATGTCGGTTCTGAGTCATGGGAAAAATAGTCTACAGGTTTTTTGTATTTTTATGTTAGTAAAATAATTTGGGGCCTATTCATGATGTACTTATTCATACTGAGCAGGACTTTATATTGTAATGAGTCCCCCTAATCTAGTATAGCAGTCTATACTAGCTTAGTACTTGGTGCGATCAGGGTTAACGGCTTAACCCAAGGAACTTATTTGGTAACTAAGCTTTCAAAATCCAATAGAGATAATTAATGCAGAATATTTCTTTTCTTTTCAGATATTTCCATTTTCTGAAGGCTTTTTCTGATCTGTGCCCACTGCTGTCTGTTCTACTTTGTTCTTCACTTTCCTCCTATTCATGCTCTTAATACCACCCAACAGACTTCTAGGCTGCCTCTGTTCTTTTAATCCAAACTCCAGCTACAAGCAGCTGTTCTGTAGGCAGACTTTTTTTTATTAACTTTGTTAGGAACTATGCCGTATCATATTACCCTCTTCTGTTCAGCCCGTGCAGCTGTAGTCATTGCTTTCCACAGAAATCTTTACAGAAAGCCATAACCTCTCTTTTCTCAGTAGATTTGTGTGTGTGTGTGTCCTTTGCTGCCCTTAGGTTATCTTTGCACTGTGAATAAGATTTTTTCTAGCAAGTGTTTTTGTTAGTTTAAACCAGTTCCACTGGCCAAGTTCAACTCGATCTGAGTCTTTGCACAGTACCAGTGCGTTTTCTACCAGGAATTTCCTTTCATTTAGGTTCTCAAAAAATTAATCTCAGAGCAGTCTACCAGTTTTGGAAGGGCTGATTAGCATTGCAGCCAGACAAGAATAAGGCAGTAAGGCCAAGATCTGTGAAAGTAACTTCTATTAAGGTGTGTAGCTTCCTGTCGACTTCAGTAGGAGTTCAGGCACGTAAATAAGTTTTAGGAGCTTAAAATCCCATGCAGATCTGGCTTCAGGCACTTTTCATTGAAATTTAGCCATTATGTGAACAATGGTAGATGAACCTGAAAATACGTCATTCCTCTTCCAGTCCAGCAACTGAATTCACCAGCATTTCGTGGCTAGTGTCTCTGCCAGCTCCCTGACTGTTTTTCAGAAGCTGAATTAGAAGCTATAAATGAAAAATTAGGTAGAGTACATTGCACCAAATGAGTCAGACTTGGAAAAACTCCCTACTCCCAGAGCTAGTGGAATCATAGCAAATGCAACAAAATACGATAGGGAAAGACTGTCAGATATGTGATGAGACTTAAGGAATCCTATGTAGGATTCTTGAGAAATTTAAACATGGGATTAGCACAAGAATGCCAGCTAGCTAATCAGGGCACAGTCCTCAACAATTAGCTTCTTACAACACCATAAGCACAGCCTTTTTCATGCCTTATCTTTCAGTGCATCTCCCTGAAAATCAGGATTAATAGTAAAGTTCCCATTAGGAGCATGTCTAAGCAGCAGTGTATAAGAGCAGATACGTAAGTCTTTACGTATTTTATAGTTTCAATGTAATCTGAAATAGTAGCTGACAAAGACGCAATTTTTGGCTTCGATAATTTTTACTGTGAACAGTGATCATTTCATCATAGTTAAGTCATGTTTAGAAAATTTAAACAAGCTGTTTGATTACTCTAGGAAGCATGGAATGGTTTGCTCAAATCAGTACCATCTGTGGACAGAAAAAGTTGGGGGAATTTTAGTCATTCTTGAGGAATGGAAATCTGATTCTCCATGCTAGAGTAATTGTAATCCTCTTTGTATCTGTAACCCAATAGCATAGCTGTCTTGAAATTGTCTGTGAACACAGTCATCAAGTGCAAGAGATACTGTGCCACTGGGTGTCACTCCTCTTCACTGTGGCCCTAGGTTCAAACTTCTTTGATGTGCTCCAGATTCAGATCACATCTTTTCATTTGTCCTAATGAGTGATTATATTTATATTTGATATGTCCATGTAAGCAAGGAGATAAAATGATCTTGATTTTAAACTGAATAATGTTTAAGGCTCTGGTTTCATTTTAAAGGTCTGTCTAGGCACTGGCAGAGAAAATTTTACTGTGAATTTTGCTGGCTGGCCCTTTATTTTGTGAGCTCAAAATATTTTGTTTGTATGGGTCTTAGTAAACTGGATAAATGACAACATTAAATAGCTACAAAAGCTTTTGTCTGAAAGAAGAAATGGTTGTCTAATCTGTCTGTTATGATGATACCTGCAAGTTTATCTTTAAAAATTATAGTTTTCATGTAGTTTTACTTGCAGATAACCACAGACATCACCTTCAGCCTCATGAGGGTAATGTGTATGATCCCTCTTTGTAGTCAGTGGGAAAAAGTACAGATAGAAAGAGAAATAATTTCTCAGCCTTCCACTCTTTCCCCCACTCTCGGTGAGTTTGTCTCTTTTCCAAATACAAGGAAAGCTCATGGAGGCTGGATTTATTAGACTTCTCTTGGTCTGCATGAGAGCCCACAAATCAGAGCCACTCTCATTTAGTCTGATATAATTTCTAGTTCTATGAAAACCAAGCATCTTTTCCCTCTAAATTGCTAACTCTCAGTTCTTTCTGAAGTCTTCTGTGTTGAAACTAGGGGAACAAAGTACTGTCTTTAAGAAGGAAAGCCCACCATGCTGTCTAGAACATGGGCACTGCTCATTTTATACCTGTGACTAGCCTCTTTAACCTGCCTTGTTTTAGGTGCAGAGACTGCAGTTGTGCCAGCCATGGCTTTACCAGCTGCACGTTTGAGCAAGTGAAGGTGTATATATCCATATGAACTTCCTATTAACAGTCAGCAAGCAACCAGTTACTATCTACTTCATTACAAGCCCCTGTTTCAGTATTGGAATGTAGCCCAATAATCAGTTTTCAGCAGATAGAAGTTAGTAATGGGAGACTGAGAGGCATTAAAGCCAATTGTTTCCATCTCCATGTTGCATACTTTCACACTTTTATTCCAAACTCACCAGTGATGGCTGTTCCTATCACAGCAAGAGTTCCTGGAGTCGTGTCTGGGAAGGTGAGGTCATATTTCTTATCAAAAAAAGAGTAGTAATCCCCTCTGAGTGAGAAAGAGAATTTAATTTTCTTAAATTCTTTTTATTTTTACCTGTTCTGATATCTTTGGAATTTCTGATTTGATTTTTAATTCCTGGAATACATCATATTGGGCCTTAAAATACTTTAACTCAACTTCAGAGTGAGACTGGGTGATAATTTTTTTTTCACTCAAATAGTTTTATCCATTCTATCCCACATTTATCGTTGTCATAACTGAGTGTGTAAGATTCATATTTTTTGCAATGTCTTAGCAGATATGAATAGCTTATATTACAATAGAGTAAGGGTTTTTAGAGGAAAGATACAGCTGTATTCTAGTAGCAATTTAGGATTTCTCTGCCTTTATTTTCCACTAATTAATGGTCAAATTAAGCCCTTTCTTGTAATTTAGACAAACAGCTATTACAGCTTATAAAGTTTTTATGAAAATATTGCAGTGTTTTTTTTTTTTTGAAAGTGGATAAGCAGGGTATTACATCTCCAAATCTGTTCACATGCAAAATGATACTGCATGTTTTGGGTTTTTTTAGGACTTTCTGTACTTATCTTTATGCTAATAACAGCAGAGCAAAACAACTTTAATTTTGATAACATGGGCTGTAATGATGGAAGTTGTCTTTGGTGAAGACTTTTTCTTAGTCAATTTGTTCTTGTTCTGTGTCTGGCTAGTGTGTAGCAGGTTGGGAACATATGGGGCTGTTGCATGCTGTGATGTTGTGTACTTATGTGTGACAGCTGAGTGGAAGGACAGGGGAAGGGCCTACGGTTCTTTGTCTGGTCCCTCTCCTGCAGACTCCACCTGCTTTGGGCTCATTTCAAGGGATTTTAATTTCTCAACCTTTTCACCATCACAGCTTGGTTTAACTCATAATTTACACTTCTTGTTAAATATTCATATTTAGTGAAGAAGTTTCAGCTTGTTATATTCCGATGATTTCAACAAACAAATTGTTGCAGAAAAAAAGCAGAGATCAGATATTCCCACAAGGCTGAAAAAAAAGAAAAAGGAAGTTTTTCTCTTTCTTCCCCAGTAATGTTGGTCTGGGATTCTTTTCTTCTTTATGTAAGCCTTGGGACTTCTTCAGTTTCAGTTTGAGGGTGTATCATGTGTTTTTCTTTGACCAGTGATACCTCTTCCCCCAAAGACTTAAAGCACTCTTTAAAGCTAAGTGCACAAAATGATTTCTGAGCTGATTGGCCAGCACAGTTTTTGCCACAGAGAGTATTGGTATTATCTTACAGAGTCTTGGAGATAATATTAGCTTACTGTATGATTATGTGATATAGCACAAAACCATATGTTGCGTCTAGTCTATGAGAGCTGGGAGTACACTGTTGGCTCAATATAGATAGAGTAAATGTGTACACATGTGTATGTATGTATATAACATGCAGTACTTCTGTCTCCATGGACATGAATATAACCTGTATACTCATATATACCTATGTGTATAAATAAAGGATGTATGGAAGCAGCATTTATGGGAAATTTCTTCTTTTTTTGCTCCGTACTGTGATGTATTCAGCTCTTTCTGTCAGTGTTCTTTTAATTTGTTATTTGCTGAACAACTTGTAAAGCACTTATATAACGCTAGGAAAACATACTGTGTGTATTGATACTTTCCATTCAGAAGGTGAAATAGGAGACTTATGTAATCTCGAGGTATTACATGAGGATTTCATATGTTACCAAGAGAGAGAGACAAATGAATATTTCTAAGTGAGAAGTGAAGAAGCTCAGTTAGCAACTGCACTAAAAGATGCTATGGGTAGGCCAAAAATAACTTTGCTTAATATTCCCTCCCTTAGTTGAGACATAGCCCCAAATGTAGCAACAGGAATGTCACACCTCTCAAAGTTGCCCCTGCATGCCACACCTGAAAGTATTATTTTTTATTTCAAAAACTATTGTAAATGTACGACACCTATATATGTACAGCGTGATTTATGCCAGTGGAATTACTTCTTGTTAACCATATGAAGTTGAATCTTTGTCTTTGGACATGCTTATAAAAATGTTTTTTTTTTTAACACTGGATAAAAGGATTATAGTTGCAATCACTTTTCATTCAAATTAAGATGTCTTACAACTGTTTTAATCTGCAGTTCCTAGTGCTCCCAGGGATATTGTTTTTTCCAATGTGCAATCAACAAGTGTGACTTTGAATTGGAGAACACCAAAATCTATCCTTGGCTACTTTCAAAACTACAAGATTACCACACAGCTACAATCTGTCCACTGCAGTGACTGGGAAACTAAGGAATGTGTTGAATATGAGATGCATCAATATTTATATGAAAATGTGATGGACGACTGGATAGAAGACACAGTGTATGGACTGAAAAAATACAGATGGTACAGATTTGCAGTTGCTGCCAGTACGAGTGTTGGTTATGGCAGTTCTTCACCTTGGATTTCAACACAAACACTTCCTGGCTGTAAGTAAGGATATCTCCCATGTCTCATAATGCTATAACAATGTGCTATTCACCTAAATAAGCAAGAACACTTGGTAGCAAGTTATTTCTTCATAGACCTACAATATTGGTGAAGTTAATAAGGATTTATTTCAACTCTTCAATTATGAAACACCGTGATGTAAATCATGTGGTAGGTATACATACTTAACACTTCTCGATATTTTAATGCCTTTTGTATGCTCTATTTTATTTACTGCTTACTTAGCAACAGTTTCAATCCTTAGCAATACTCCACATCTAGACTTGGTAACTCTAAATTTTGGCTAATTTGGGTTGATATGCCATTTTCAATACATCTTCACATGTGGGGCGTGCCAATGAAAAGTACTCCTTTTTTAATTCTTTGACTAAAAGCCTGTTAATCAACATTGTAACACTTTCCTGAAGTTCTGATGTATGTTCCTGGCAACAGAATTTAAGCAATAGTTTCAGAGGAATTAGAGATTTCTTTCCAAGACCATATACACCTATGGAGTTTACAAATCAGAGTAGCCATGTAACTTGTAGAGGATTGCCATGACACATATTAGAACTCTCATACCTCAGCTGAGGACTGAAGATTCCAAGTAAGAGAAGAGTTGTCACGGATAAGTTATCATTAAATATTTGAGAGAAGGGGATGTGAAACGTATTAATTAGGCGGTTGTCATGGGGACAAATGACCTTCCCTACCAGTTTGCAGCCATCCTAGGTCAGAGAATATCTGAGATCCAGCCTCTGACTGAATCACAGCTCTTTCACTTATTTCTCCATAATAATGGAGATACCAAGGACTTTAACAGCTGTGTACCAGGGATTACTCAAACGTCCACATATTTATTTTGTTCCACTCATGTTTTTAAAATCATTTGATGTGAATGCAGAAGGCTTTTATGTAATGCTCCTTTTAGTATCTGTGCACTCACTGAACAATAGTACATCCATCTATCTTTAAATACCTCACATTTCTCTACTAGGTAAGCAAACGTTGTCACCTTCATTTGCAGATGAGAAATTGAAATAGAGAAATTCTAAGCCCCAAAGGGCAAAGAGATTTGGACACCATGATAGTAAACATTATAACAGCCTGTTTTTCATGTAAAGCACAGAAGCAGTCCTTTGGATTGAGAAGTACTGGAATCAGCTGCAGAGTCATTCTCATGTGTATGTACTTCCTTTGTCCAGTGACTCTTATGGGGATGCTCTGCCTGTAAATTAATGCAATATTTTAATTGAGGGAGAAAAAAAAAAAAAACAAATAAACCCAGACGGAACAGAAAACAACTAACAGAAGTTGTGCAACTCTTGAGCCAGAAGGTCTAGGGAGATACCTTACTATTAAATTTATAGAATTTAGTTGCTGACATAAGCAAATACTTGTTTTCAAAAAATTGTTACTGAGTTTAGAAAAGCTGGGGATTAAAGCTGGACAGAAAAGCAATAATTAAAACATATAAATGCATAAAATTAGGATCCTCTTTATTATTTACTGTCTAGACAGTGATAATTTGCTTTAAGAAAGAACTAGTTTCCTGTCAGTCTCACTGAGAAGATGGTAGTTAAAATTATAAAAATCTCATTAGACCGCACAGGCCCTTTCCATGCCAATGCAGTGTCATTCTCAGCAGTAGCTCCTCTGTGTGCTCTATTAGACAGTTTAAAAGTGGTGGGGTAGAAGTTGAAAAGTTCCATCTGTTCTTCCAGCCCAAGTGTTTGGGGCTGTGTCTGTGACGAGGGAAGTAGGCAGCAACAAATTTCCTGTGAGCTAAACTGGTGACACATCAGGAGATAAGCTGCCTATAAAACACACCTCTGCGGAGTCAAGGAAGCATGGGCACTATTTCAGATATTGTGGCTGGGTGCTGTTCTTTTTCCTGGGATAATGGCAATCAGCTGAGGAGTTAAAAAAGAGGAAGCTGACATGTCACAGCTGGGTAGCCAGATGGAAACTCCATTGTGCTTCAGCGGTGCTGGGAGCCTCCCTGAGCAGTGACTGATCTTTAGCAAGGGCAGTTCTCTAGCTACTTCATACATGGCAAAGACTAGACTTTAGAAATACTGTTAAACAGACTAAAGAAAACCTTAGTTCACCTCTTTCTTTTGCAAAACCTGTAGCAGGAAAGAAAAATTTAGAATGAACCAAACAGACTCAGTACTCTGGGCAGCCTTGCAGAATGTATCCAGTGAACAGGTGTTGATCCCCCTCTCCTTCCCCTCGTGGACAGGGCCAAGCATCCTCTGGATTAGCCTGCTGATACACAGCCAATATACATGGTCTGTTAGGGCTTAAGGGTGCTTAGCTGCTATGTAAAATACCCTGAGTACTTAGCCTGTAAAATCAATGGGAGTTGTGTTTGCAGGTTTGAGGGCAGAAGTTAGCCACTGTTTTACTTGATTTTCAAGAAATGCCTCTGTAAAGCATTGGTTCTCCTGAAGGTAAAGTTACCTTGGTTGTGAAATAATTGTCAAATGTTTTTCTTCATAATTCATTGTGTTCTCACAAATTTGTGTTTCTCTCAAACCTAAAGAAAATATTGTAGGTATTATATTCATATTCAGGAAGTTACAGCATTTAAGATGAAAACTGTTAAACTAATTTCCCAGAATATAAAGAAAAGAAACTTCCACAGCAGCAAAAATTACATAACAGAAATCCTGAGTATTTTTTGCAAGTGCTGAGGATTTGACTGTTGTGCTAGAGCAGAAATACCTATTCAGAATAATAATTCTGAATATCCAGTGACTAAGGTGAGGATCTTTGCTTATTTGTTTCAATTTTTCATTATGAAGGCAAATGTAAGGCTACAGGAATTATTTTTAAGATTCTTTAACCCATTTGCAAGTTTCAAGCAAAAAATAATGGCAGTGTTCTGTACTGAGAGTGGTTATAGAGTTACTCCATGAAAAATGTTATAAGTTTTTCAGTACAGTCTGGTTCTCACATCACACAGATAACCTATTCAGCCTTCTGTTTTACAGATTATCCTCACAGGGATTGTCCTATTGTCTCATAAAATGGTTTGATGGTACTGTTATTACTTACTTGATTGATTACCCAGGAGCCGAATCTAGTCTGCAAGATTAAATATTTTCATTATAACTTAGATTTATATAGTTACCAGCACATAATAACACAGTGTTGACTCACACTAAGGGAAAGGACAAGAAATGTTTTACATAGCTAAAGAAACTTTATTTGCTCACACCTGCACTTACCCTGACCTTCACTTTTGCATTTATAAGGAGAATAAGATAGGCCAAACTTCTGTTTTCTAAGAGAAAAATAATTCTGGAGGGTCGGTGTTAGATGGAAGATGAATGACAGTGAGATCACTGACCTCATTTTGGAACTCGTACAGTTACACAATGCAATGCTTTTTGGTAAACTGCCAAGTCTCCTAATGCCAGGATATACTGAGGTACAAAGGAAAACCCCAGATGTTCGAATATCCCACGAATGCTAGGACATAGATGCATGGGGCAGAGGGTTATGCTTCTCTTTTCAGCACCTTCTTTCCCAATCCCTGCTGATGCCCAGTTGTTTGGTATTATTAAAGATGAAAAGTATGTGTGATGAAAAGTAATGAGATTTCATGTCTTGTTATATGCCCTTTCTTCTGGAAAGTTTTGCCTGAGAGAACTTGTTTTAATTTGTTCCTTTCATTTCCTCAGAACTAAACATTGGAAAGTAAATATGGCCGAACATAGCTGTTTAAATATAGGTAAAAGTAACCTGGACGATTATAAAATTAGATAACTGAAACGCACACTTAATTTTTGTTGGTAAAAGAGCTGATCTTAACCAAACTGGCAACCATGAATTTCTGTTAGAAAACTGGAGTATTCAGTCTTATTTTTGAGGATTATGCTAGATGATGGGCTATCCAGACTTATCTTCAAACTAACGCGCTTAACTGCTGCCTTACCACCAGGACACAGATGGATGGGAAAGATGACCCTGACCTCCATAAGACCCACATTCCTGTGCAAGGATAGAAGCATGATAATCAGGAAATGATGGTTATTAGTTACAGAAAATGCATTATTGTGAAAACCAGGAGAAAAGTGCTTATGAGAGGAAGTGATTGGATTATGGGGGAATGAGAGAATAAGACTAGGTCATTTCTACTGAGTAAATTGCTGTGATTTATAAGAGAAAGAGTGTAGTGATATGGCCTCATATTGACTAGATTAATTCCACAAGCAAACCCATATCAGAATATGGCAGTTATCCACTGAAATCAAACACAGTTTTAAAAAAGATGTTTTTTGTAAGACGCGAGACATGTTAGACACCTTTAATTTTGTAGTTTTCTTTCTAATTATACATGTTATTTTAGAAAATATTCCTACATTTTAGTATGATTTGGTTAATGTCTGATATTTTACTTTTCATTGTGAAAATTAACCAGGTATTAATCCTTAGATGTATTTTAGATGAATATCTTAAATATAACATATTCAATCTAAATTTTATTACGAAGATCTAAAAATGCATCAAGTGTAAACTACATATGGAAATTACCCATATGGTTGGGTAATTTGTAGATTAGATTATGCTTTAAAATTATTTCACACCATTGTTGTCTAATGCATAAATGTAAAGTGACCCCTGAAAAAAATTCTGAGACTAAATGCTCCATTAGTTCTGTGAAAAGTAATGGAAAATTGTCTTTGGAAACTTGCTTGGTTTGAAAACTAAGGCTCAATAAGCTATAAATATAATTTTATCCTATTTTCCAGACATTTCATTTTGCAATAAAGCTAATAAATACCACTGCCATAGTTACTGAAAGCATTGTTTACTCTGAAAGAAACTGTTTGAGCAACAAGTCTGTCATGCATTACCTGAAAATAAACTTTATTTGTGCTTGTTCTAATTTCCAGGGAACAAGTTTGCCGTTGTATTTTGTTTTATCTGTTGTAGCTCCCACTTGACAGCCAGCCTTCACTGAGCACTCTCCCCTTTCACCACCCCTCATGTGCTCTCACAGTTTGTTCAGTTACACTCTTCATTTACTTGTTCCATGCTATTCAATATTTTTGGGGACAGCTTCCAATGTTTGAATTTGATCCTGCCTATAAAGTCTTGTATACTGCTGTTAATCCCAGCACAGCAATCTAACTCCATATCTAACACCCTAAACTCATCATAGCACCTTGTTTACTCCCAAATCTTCCTGTTTTATTCTGCAGCCATGGTGCCAAATTTGTAGTGTAAAGGTTTATTATTTTCCTCATTAATCTTTCATACATAATTTCAATAGCTGCATACTTCATTCCATGCTCTTTTTCCTTTTCCTACCCTGTTTTCCTCCTAAAAAACTAAGTAACCTTGTATATCCTCCAATTTTTTCCTCATTAAGCCCTCTTACCTAATGATTAATGGTACCAAGCCACATATTCCTGCATTAATTTTGTTTTAGAAAAGAGACTGCACCTTCTAGTTAGAATAGGTATGATTGCTTTAATAATGTTTTTATAACATACTGTTAACTGATATGTATATTTTTTGGTAGACTATAAAAAAGACACCATGAACCCAAGTTCCAGAAATATGTCCAAATCTGTTGCTTCTATAACAGTGATATTTACCACAGTTGTCTTTTTCTTGTAGTAAACCCCCAAAAAAGGCACTATGGAGCCAAGTTCTGAAGTTATCTACAAATCTGTTGTCACTTCTATTCCAAGTTCTGTTTTCCTGAAATTTAAAATGGTCATTATGAAAAAGTAATACCACTTACTGAGAACTACTGTGTTGTTATTATAGTTTCATTAATTTCTTATCCATGAATAAGAAATAACTAGTTAATTCACATATCACCTTGACAAAAGGAAATTTTAGGGAAATCCCATTTCTTATTGTGAACATTCTTGCCCTCTTTTTATTCCTACCACTTTTTTGTGTGTGTTTTCTGGAATTTCTAAACATGTTAAGAATAAATTGAAAGGAAATGTAGAAAGTTATTTCTACTTGTACTCTCCAACATTGCAGGAAATTTTTTCTAGCATGCAGAAAATCAGGTATTTTCACAATTACTTTTTCTTTGAATGATTCATTTGACATAAACAAATATAATTTGTCTAAATAGTTATATATATTTTGCTTGTGTCATGTAAAATTAATACAAAGAACTTGTAATTCAATAATCCTATAATTTCAATTTAAGATGCAGTTGTAGGCAGTTCATACTCCAGAAAAGTCATAGTGCTTACAATGAAAGATGTTTCTAAATCACATGGTATGCTTTACAGCTGAAAAAGGAAAAAAAAAAAAGTTATAATTATTTAGGCAGTTTATTAAGGTAAATGTGTGAAAAAAATGTTATTTTCAAATCTCTACTGGCCACTAAAATTACTGGGTTATTTTTTGTGTACTTCTTTGGCCATGATTTACATGCATAGTTTTTTCTACAGCTCCAGATGGTCCTCCAGAAAATGTGACTGTTTTAGCTACATCTCCTCACAGTATTAATATCAGCTGGAGTGAACCTGCCATCATCACAGGACCAACATGCTACCTCATAGACGTTACCTCAGTAAGGCAACTCAGTTTTACTGTTAGTAGTTATATAGATGTTCGATCATGTAAATACCACAGCAGGTTTCCTTACAGAAATTACAGGACAGAAATAACTGGATTAAAAAAAAATTTGACTGTGTCTATTTCCACATAAATTCCACATAAGAATTAATTGTAGATTTATTAATTTCTTAATGGGACATAAATTAATTACTTCATATTAAAAATGTGTGCTAGTAAGAGTTCTTGGAGAAAAAAATGAAGCTATAAATGTGCACAGGAAAACAGTAGCTGAGCTTTGTGACTTCTTTCTTCTTCAAAGGAAGGAAAGGGTCATCGTAGTGATTTTACAAACCAAAGTGGAGAGCCCAGCAAAAGGAAATGACCTGTACAAAGTTACATGGCACCAGAGGGCAAACTTTAAATTCAAACTAGATTTCCCACTTTGCACTTGGTGCTCTGTCCATCAGATTAACTGTATTTTGGTAGCACAACAATAACACTTCTTTCTCCTTGATCTGTATAACAAAAAAAAGCTGACATAAGGGAAAAGATCTAGTGGCCTTTCTCTTTTCATCCTTCTACTACTCTTACAAAACTCTTTAAAACCACCACTAATAAACCTAATTTCCTGCCCTGTGGCAAGATATGCAACTTTCCAAGTTCAAGCACATGAGAAGTAGGATATAGGTTCCTTGTTCTGCCAAAAACTATACAGACAGAGCTATCAGCAAAAATAGGAAGTAGTGTACCAGACATTATCCAGGAAAAGTTGTTTGCAGTTTTAAAACTTCTAAAGCAGTCTGTTAGATAGTAGCAAAAAAAATTATAAAAATTAAAGATTACTTCAAAATATTTAAGGCCTTTAAGTAAAAAGTTCTTTCAATTTTCTAAGAGTAAGACTGTGTGTGTATTTTCAATGTTTCTGAGTCTGTCAAAAGAATTACAGACATGCCAACATATTAATGCTGAGATTTTTGTGCAATCAAATTTCTAAGGAGATCAGTAAAAAAATACAAATAATTTTTAAACTACTCAGAAAAGTTACAAGAGAGACTAAAAAAATGTGTAATCCTACAATTTTCTCTTCCTCTGACTTCATTGTACAAGATGTAGAGAGAAATTTGTTCAGTTCTGAAGATGCTTCCTACAGCAGTAGAATGGTAGGATGAAGGATGTACGACAGCAAGGGGAGTACTTATAGGGAAGAAATGATTCCTTGGCCCAATGTCTAGGTCACTGGAAACTAAATAACAAGTTTTATTTCTCTTTTAATAAAGTTAGAGAAGACTTCTTCCTTGTGAAAAGTTCCTGTCACTTTTGACTAAACAGCACTGCAGTGCATTAACAGAAAAACAGATCATGGTTTTTATAAAACTTCCAAATTCAATTCTCAAATCTTGATTTTTTTTTATTTAATATTTAATCCACTTGTATTTAAATAATTTCTTCTCTCTCTGATAATTCCTAAATAATAAACAGTATAATCTGATTCTACACACTGAAAATATTATAAATACCTTTTCAATATAAGTTATAGTAAAATTCCTAAAGCAGTGTGAACTATTCCATGTGAACCTGCCAGCATTTGGAAGGAACTTAAAAAACTGTTTTAAATCTTCAGTTTGGAAGACTTTGGTTTTTGTTTTACAAAGTGAGTTTGTTTGGGTTTTTTCCCCAATATATTTCAGGTAATCAGCTCTGTGTCTATGGATTCCTTGTAATCAGATGTTGTCTGTCTAATGCTCAGTAACTACAGGTGTCAGTTCTGTAGAAATTTGGTAGACAGACAAATCTATTACTTTGTAAAGGCCAATAAAGCTGTCGCAATCCTTTTCAGTGAAAATTTTAGTATATATTTTATAGTCCCAGTGGGAAATTTTTATGAAGACTCCAAATTCCACAAACTTTACTAATTTTTATGTTTTACTGAGTATCTTTAAGGATTTATAAAAACAGGATCACCAAACAGAATAATTCAGGTTTCTACTCTGCTATGTACTAAAAGTTAGTAATTAGTATTCATAACTCAATGTATTAGGGTTCTGTTTAAATTACTAGGATGTTCCTTGCAGTTTTGTAGATCAGAAAAACTAAAAAACACTCCATTACTGTTCCTCAGAGTCGTGTTTTACTTTGTCTTGCTATCTACTATAATTAAAATAGTCCTGAATAAAATATCCCTGGAAGTGGGTAAGGAAAATGGAACTGAACCATTAAACTTCATGAAGAACAGAAATAAAGTTAATAATGTAGTGCTGATTGTATTTTAGCCATTGTATAAATAATTATATGCCCGTTTTTTTTGATAGTCAAATAGAAGAAAGTGTTTCAGCTCTTGATGGCTATCCCAGGAAATGAATGTCTGTTTAATCCATCAGTTTAGTTCGGGTTAATTCTCAGTGGGGATATAAGGCTATCTGTCAAATAAAAGGTATGCTTGAGCTATTCTAATGTTTTATCAGGTGCATTTAATACTGATTTTGTTCAGTGGGAAAACTACTGTAGAGCTACCTAATTCTCCTTTCAAATTACACACCAAAGAAACAATAATAAAAACATTATTAACTGAAGTAGTGGGAATAGACATAAATAAAACTTTGTAAATGATACTTGATCAAACACTAGAAAAGATTCCGTTTTTTCCTTTTTCTCCTTTTTTGAGGCTACCATTAGAAGTGATTAATTTGATAAAAAGTCTAACAATGGATATTTGTCTGCAGAACTACAGATTATTTGACGTGTAAGGAGGATAGGTAGCCCAAAATGTAATCCAACCCGTAGTCTGCTCTAATACAGAAACAAATGTACCTAAAGTATTCCTCACAAATTATTCATTACCCTTTCCCTCTAATGTCTGGTGCTGAAAATTGCTCAACAACCCTCAATAGGTTGTTATAGTTTCTAGCTAAACTCATAGTCATAGTTTTAGTTACTTATTTAGGTATATCATTGCAGTCCATGTAATTTTTAATTCTATTTTTTTTTTGTACAAGTAAAGTTTCTATTTTCATGAACACTGTAAACAATGGATTATCTTCAATTTATTAACATGATTTTTTATATATTTCAAAGTCTCCTACCATCCCTCTTTTCTGGATTGAACCCGACATATTTTTGCTTTCCAGCTTTTCTAGTGAGAGAATTACTCCTTCCCCACTGTCTCATAGAAAGGGCTTCTATTAATATATCCCAAGAGGAATTGCACTTTCTGCAGTTGTATCCACATTATAAAATGCTGCCCAATTTTCTAGTTGTTTTTATATTCCAAACAATTTTCTGCTATATGGCTGCTTATCTTCTGGATCTTTGCCTAGTTTGATTCCCATTTCAGATCACTACAGTTCCCCTGGCCCAGTGTGTACAAATCAGTTCATGCTTGCTTGGTGTTAGATGGTGGCAAGCTAACAGCCCCTTTCCTCAATCCCATACTACAGGAAGTGACAAAGAGGCAACACATGGGTGAGATGCTAGTGTATTCCCCAGCACAGCTTTCTAGTCTTGGTAGCTGGAGAATTCTTGTGAATCCTTTTACATAACTAGTTAGAAAAGAGGAAGAACTGAAGTTAAATAAGATGTTCAAGTAGTAATTTCTTGGGTTTGGGTGTTTCAAGCCTTGTAACATTTTTTTATTCTATTCTTTTTTTACAGGTAGATAATGGCAACTATAAAGCTCAGTTTTTGAAGACAAAGGATGAGGTTAAAGTCTTAGAAATTTCTGATTTAAAAGCATTTACAAGGTATTCTGTAGTAATCATTGCCTTTACGGGGGATGTTAATGCTGCTCTCCTAGAAGGCAAGGCTAGTTCTCCAGTGATTGTCTCCACTTTTGAAGCAGGTTTGTATTTTTTTCTACTTTGTATGGAACAAACTTTGCAGTTTTTTCTTTCATTTGACAAATAAATGAGAATTTTGAACACAAGGTGTTCTTTTAATACAGATTTGTCCTCACAATAATTTTTCTTCAATATTTAAATATATTTCAGTCAACACAAAAGGGATGGTTATGAATACTAAGATTTACCTTTACTTCTGCAGGGATCCTAACTTACTTCATGTAAAATTTGGATGTGTGGATTACTAGATTACTAGATTATTTCTATACTGAATGAAGAAGGAGGTCCTATCTATATTAGCATGTATATATAAGATACCTCTCTTAGGCAGGGAT
Source organism: Chiroxiphia lanceolata (assembly GCF_009829145.1). Lineage (NCBI taxonomy): Eukaryota > Metazoa > Chordata > Aves > Passeriformes > Pipridae > Chiroxiphia > Chiroxiphia lanceolata. The sequence goes on from NC_045641.1 coordinate 40,447,651, forward strand.
GATTGCCTTGCGGAGGTGCCTATTTCTCTTAAGAGACTGCTGAAAACTCTATACAACATGGTGCAAAATTGAAACATATAAAAACTAAATGAAAGTGAATCCTACCATTTATAAATTGTACCTGTATTGACTTGAGGACACAGTATGTGTATTCTCAGTGCAAGGAAGTTACTAGTGAAGGCTCACAGGGATCTATACTTGAGACAGCTGTTCCACAGACTCAAAACAATCTGGAGAATGAGCTACATATTAAGGTGACAAAAGTTTCTGATGTTATTAAGTTACTCAGAGAAATAAAACTGAGAGAAGAGAGTAAGGAACTGTATGAGGACCTCATGTCACTGTGTTACAGAAAAGTAGACAGGATTGTCATTTGCTTAGAAAAATATAGAGGTACATGGGGAAGATGCAGTCCTAACTTTACATACATAGGTCATGGTTATGCTCTACTATCTTTGCTGGTTTTGAATAAAAATATTTTCTCAAAAGGTATTAAAGTTTAGTTTCATTCGAAGTATTTATCAACTGTGTCTCTACTGAGGTCAGCCGAAGGTCAACTTTTTTAGCTACATACTCAGGTTAATTTCAGAATTAAACATACTATACAGTGATTGTATTTATCATTTATCTTTCCTTTGATGTATGAAAATCCAAGGTCCCTAATCATATGATACGATATGAGTGTGTGTATATGTATATCTCTCCAGTGCCTTTAATAAGTTAAATTCTAAGGATTTCATAACCTGTTTATATCCCTGAAAGGTGATATGGTCTTTTACTGTGGAAAAATTAAAGAAGATTAAATTAGGTGCTAGCTGGGTCTGTCCTGAGACAGACAGTATCCTGTGATACCTGTTTTGGTAGTCCTTTCTCTTATTTAAATGTGTGATACATTAGGAGGTGCAGTAACCTTATAGAGGAACTTTTTTCCGTCTCATCCTGTCTCATCTGGTTTGTACAGCCTAGCATATAGCTGAGTTAGGACCAGTTTACAAAGACTTGCTCCAGTGAAGCCTGAGTAAGCATTTGTTGGTTGGTATAAAAAAAAAAAAAAGCAAAGTATGACCACTGCATCTAAATCCTTGGCTGAATGTGTTGATTTCACTATTTAGAGGTCATGCTACATACTTGTCTGCTCAGGTAGAGCAATAAATATTTAGCTGCCTGAAAAGAATGTTACAGCCTTTTCTTTCAGATAGGGACATTGGGGAAATGATTTATACCTTTGCTGTATTGAGAATAAGCTACCGGAATAAGAATTTGACAAGAAACTACCTCTGGGAAAAATGCATGTTGTGCTTGTGTCTGGGCATCAGCTAATGGAAAATTTTTTCCTAAAGAGTTAGCTGTGATAATCAGAGATTCTTTGGTACAGTGGCTTGTTTATACGTTGGGAGGGAGCTTGCTGTTGACAGAGGGCTTTCAGAAAGTGATACTCACTGACACTTGCTTCTTACTTTTCAACCCATGCAAGGGTTTGTTTACCTCAGATGTATTTCAAGATATAATGATACCTTCAGGCTTTCTGAGTAGATAAACAGAAGAAATTTTTGAAATTTTTTAATAAAACCCAGAAAATATCAATGGAGTAATACTAATGTGCAAAAAATATGATTTGTAATTTTTCTGATTTTACTATAATAGTAATAGTTGTAAACTGATTAAGTGGATCATTGAGATATTTATTTCAGTGCCTGAAGACCCACCTAACAACATAACTTTTCAGAAGATACCAGATGAAGTAACAAAGTTCCAAGTAACATTTGTGCCACCATCTGAACCAAATGGAAATATTCAGGTGTATCAAGCTATGGTTTACAATGAAGACGATCCCGCTGCCATCCAGATCCACAACCTTAGTGTCATTGAAAAAAAAGATCAGTCAGTCACTGCCATGATAGAAGGACTAAAAGGAGGACATACCTATAATGTCAGCGTAAGACTGATAGTTTTGCTTTGGATTTTTTTCTTCGATATGCATGAGATTAGTTTGAATGGGGAACACAAACTTTGGCTGAATATGAGATTTACATGCCAAGAATGTTAGCTGGGGTGCAAAGAGAGGCAAGGAGGGGAGCAATGAACAGGGTAGAGTGAGTGGGAGCAGGACACATCCCTAGTCCAGATGACCAGTTCCTGTGCAGCAGCAAAGCAGTCTGACACATCGTCACAAGCACAGGACTAAATCTCTCTCTTAATCCGCTATTTGCATTGCTTACTTAGCTCCCCTGAAAGGTCTGGTTCTGCAAGGGGAGCTTGCTAGGAGTATGTGAATGAAGTACTTTCAAATAGTCAGAAACTGGGACATAAGAGGAGGAACTAAAACTCTTAAAGTGGGCTTGTTTTCTCCTTTTTGTAAGAGCTGAATTACAAGTGATGAAGTGTTACTGTGCTTAGGATTGTAAAGCAATATAAAGTAAGTTCTAGCAAAGTGTGAATGACAAAAGGAGTATTTTGGCATTCATTGTTACTTCAAGTATATCCAGAACTGGCCAATATGAAGCTCTTACAAATACTTATTAAGCGTTTGCTTTTTTAAAGGTATATGCAATTAATGGTGCTGGCGCAGGGCCGAAAATTCAATTGAAAATAACCATGGATATCAAAGGTATGTCTCATAAAATACCCTTTATCTGAAATCTTTATAAATGCTGAAGAAATTGCTGAGTGCACAGCTGTGTGCCTTTGGCTGTTATTTAGAGGTCACATAATGTAGGAACAGGAATATGTAACTGATAGCCTTGAATTGTAGTGTTCAATTTTGCTGCATATTAATCATCATTTGCTATTTGTATCTGAACAATACGGTAAAGCGTGTGCAGACTCAATGAAGTAATCATATTGAGTTCAATATTTTAATTATCATCAGGGAACAGCTTAGAATGGGACAGAGGTAAAGCTAAGTATGCAGTATAACAGTTGTCGAAATAAAGTGAAATTAACTGAAAAACTAATATGCGGTCTTTTAGTTTTCTCTTTTAATTGAAAACTGATGCACATAGACACTTATCAGAATATAGTTTTTAGAGTCTTAAGACATTAAGTAAAACATTAAGTCATCCCTAAAAACATGCTGGAGATTTTTCATGCATAACACAGCTATGTGCCTGAACAATGTACCCGTAGTGAAAATATTGTAAAACAGAACTCTGTGCTATATCTTTATTTAAAAACAGAGCCACCAAGACCTAAAAAGAAACCAGCACCAGTTTATGATACCAATGGGGCATTACTCGTCACAGCTACAACAATTGCAATCAAAATGCCAATATGTTATTACAGTGATGATCATGGCCCCATCAAGAAGATACAAATTCTTGTTGTGGAAGCTGGAGGTAGAATTTTATACGTTCTCTTGAAAACTTTTTAAAGTTCAGGCTGTTTGTCTTTTTTATTTCTTATCTTGAGTTTCAGTAGTTTCGTTTTAGAAAGTAGCTAACAAAGTCACTTTAGCTGTCACAATAGCACTAAGAGGAAAGTATCTTTCACAATACTTATGACCTGGGTGTTGGATTTTGGGAATGCTTGCCAATTAAGTGTCATCCACACTATTTGAAGCCACCAATATTATTCAGTCCCTACTTTTGTCATAATATTTCTTTATTTTCTATTTCCTTGAAATAGAAAGACCCAACATTTGACATTTGTGAAAGTTAAAAAATCTGAAACCTTTCTTTTTTTGGCAAGGTTATTCTTCTGTCACTATTAGTGTTGCCTGTAAAAGAATGCAGTCATGCGCATTGATATTTCCATTTCATAATGGGGGCAGAGGGAGTTATATAAATCCCTTCTGTAGAGTGTGGGTAAGAATGTTTGTTCCCTTGTATGGACTGATGAACATTTACTCATATGAACACTGCTATGAAATTCTTTTGAGTAATTGCTTACCAATATGAGTGGGAGTTTTATGATAGGACATCATATGATTAGGCTTACTGACCTAAGAAGGACAAATTCCAGGTATTTAATTCCCTTATTTTCCTTGGTTTCAAAGTATAGAAGTAAAGCATTCACATTAAGTGAACTCACATTATGCGGGTCACCTTTTTCTGAATTTTGCATTTTAGCACTAATCCTAAAGAAATTTACTTCATAACTATTTCTGTGAAGATTTTATTGAACTGACAGATATGCAAACACCATGCTAAGCAATATTTTGAAGATTTTTCTCATAAGCTGCTAGGTACCATCCACTTATGCAAATCTACTGGTTTAATTTATGAAACAATTTTTACTGTCTTGAGTAAACACTTTTTACTGTCTTTGCTAGCTAGCCATGCTCAGTTTCAAGGTCAAGTGGCTTGCACAAGTAATATTCTCTACAGGCAGAGCTCCTGTGCAAAACTGCCCCTCAAATTTTCTAACTGTGATTCAGTTGATTTACTCAGAGATAACAAAACATGCAGAGTGGATGGTAAAAGAAATTAGGGTTCAAATGCAAATGCAGCTATAGACTTAGTTGTGTAAATGGCACCAATAGCATGCTAAGCTCTTAAAAAAATATTTTCCTATTTAACTTCTTCAATTACAGCCTGGTTAGAATGTAAATTGTACCTATTATTTCTTTTCTTGACAATAGCCCAGCATGATGGGAATGTTACTAAGTGGTACGATGCCTACTTCAACAGACCAAGGCCATATTTTACAAATGAAGGCTTTCCAAACCCACCATGTGTAGAAGGAAAAGAAGTTCTGAGTGGGAAAGAAGAGATATATGTCATAGGTGCTGATACTACGTGTATGATACCAGGCAGTCAAGATAAAATATGTAATGGTCCACTGAAACCAAGAAAGCAGTACCTGTAAGTACATTTGTCTCAGTTTGTCCAAGAGAAGAACTTAAGTGAAATATAGATTTATGCAAACACATAAAACATGTAGTTTAATTAGAAAACGTGGAGATTGAAATAATCATCATGCGTTTCTAATTTTAAATTTTTTTGGCTGAGCATAAATATGGGAGACAAATTTTTTACAAAATTTTTCAAGCAACAAAAGGTGCTTACTGAGTTCTTAAATTAAATAAAGCCAAATTCAAGATAAGTAATTCACATAGGTTTTTTAATACATTCAGGATATTGACAGAGTCCTTAATGTCTGTCATAATGTCCCTTTTGCAGGTGAATAATGATTCCAACTTATATTATGCTAAAGCTAAAAATAGTTTTTAGTTTCTAAGTGAAACAATATTTAAGAAAATGCACATAAACTTTTATTTCATTAGTTTTCTTGCTTTTATTTCACAGATTTAAGTTCAGAGCAACTAACATTAAAGGACAGTTTACAGATTCTGACTATTCTGACCCTATCAAAACGTTAGGTAAGGAGAGTGTCATTTACTAAAGTATTTCTCTATTTCCAAGGGTCTAGACAATTCCATTTTTCTTTTTAGTACAGTGGTTTTCATGAAGTAAATAATCTATTTTTGTTGGACCTAGCTTGACTAAAATGGCTGAGGAAACCTATTTATTGCCTTGTATGTCTTCTTGAGGTTTCCAAGAGATTTTACCTCAGCCTGGAACGTTAAATGAAGAAGTAGTGTTGACAAAGTCCGTTTGCAGAGATTAAATTATACCAATAAAAAACACCGTGTTGTCCAGATAGTTCATTTTGCTTGTCGAACTTCCAGAAGCTCTACTGTTTTTGCTGTTTCCTTCTGTGTTGGATGTAGAACTAATGTTGTATACTCTTAGCTGGTTAAAAAAATGGCTGGATGGCTAGGCCCAAAGAATGGTGGTTAAACAGAATTACATTCAGCTGGTGGCTGGTCACTAGAACTGTTCCCACTGAGCTCAGTATGCAGCCAGTCCTGTTTAATGTCTTTACTGATGGTCTGGACTAGGGGATCAAGGGCACCCTCAGTTGGTTTGCAGACTACACCAAGTTGGGCAGGAGTGTTGGTTGATCTGCTGGAGGGTAGGAAGGCTCTGCAGAGGGATCTGGACAGGCTGGATCCACGGTCTGAGACCAAAGATATGAGATTCAACAAAGCCAAGTGCTGGATCCTACAGATGGGTCACAACAACCCCAGGCAGCACTACAGGCTGGGAGTAGAGTGCCTGGAAAGAGTGCCCAAGATTCTGCCCTAAACAGAGTGCCCAAGGGAAAAAGGACCTGAAGATGCTGGTTGACAGCCAGCTGAACATGAGCCAGCATGTGCTCTGGTGGCCAAGGTCAATGGCATCCTGGCCTCCATCAGAAATTGTGTAGTTTACCAGGACCAGGGCAGTGATTGTCCCTCTGTACTCAGCCCTGATGAGCCCACACCTCGAGTACTGCATGCAGTTCTGGACCTCTCACTACAAGACATTGAGGTGCTGGAGCTTGTCCAGAGAATGGCAATGGAGTCGGTGAAGGGTCTGGAGTACAAGTCTTCTGAGTAGAAGCTGAGGAGCTGGAGTTGTTTAGCCTGGAGAAAAGGAGGCTCAGGGGAGACCTTATTGCTCTCTAGAGCTACTTGAGAGGAGGTTATAGCCACATAGGGATTGAACTCTTCTCCCAAGTAACAAGCAATAGGACATGGCTTCAATGTGCACCAGGGGAGGTTTAGATTGGATATCAGGAAAAATTTCTTCATAGAAATAGCTGTCAAGCATTGGAACAGGCTGTCCAGGGAAGTAGTAGAGTCACTATCCCTGGAGGCAATTAAAAGACATGTAGATGTGGCACTTAGAGACGCGGTTTAGTGATGGACTTGGCAGTGTTGAGTTAGCGGTTGGACTCCATGATCTTAAAGGACTTTTCCAACCTAAATTATTCCATGATTATATTCCAATGAGCCTAGTGGCAGGTTATCTGAGGATATGACCCTCTAACCCCTTTAGCTACGGACAAAGTCCCATATGAATTAATAAATTAATATCGTATAATAGAATCCATCTGGTTCTAATGTCACTAGCCAATAGGCCAGCTGTTATTTGGTCTGAAATACAACATAATTCCTTCACGGCTGTATTGATATACCCCCAAAATTGGGAATGATGTCTCTTGAAGCAAACGGTAATAAGATCTGTAAGCTGTTCTAATATATTTTCAAGACCAAAACTTACTCAACTAAGCATTAGCCCAGACTTTCTGAAAATGAATCCCAAGACAACTGGATGAGTACCCAGAAGAATTTTAGTGGGCACATATTTTTCACTTGGCATTCATCTTCTGTGATATGAGCTCCCTTATTCATCTAATCCATTTTAGAAATTTGTTACATGATCTGGTATTGAAGACCCTGAAATGCTAATTCACTACCTCAGTATTCTGAAAGGATCCGGTACTATTTCTCTAGCCCTGAATATTTTTGAAAGTGCAACATAAAAGTTGTCTTTATATGTTCTGAGTTTAAAAGTCGATGGAGCAAATATTTTGCCCAGTAAGGGAAAGATAGTGTTCCAGTCAGGGAAAACAAGTTTACTAGAAATGAGTCCAATTCTATCCAGTTCTCTGGGCAACTTTCTCCTCTCTATCAGAAAAGTCTGCAGTACTTAGTGCCAGGCAGATATTCTAATTCATTTGCTTATGTATTTTTACTGAAAATTTGTGACACTTTTTCTGTTTTGTAAGTGATAAATAAGCACAATCTCTTTTATGCTGAATAAAATGTAACAAGAAAAAAACCAAACAACAAAACAAGGGATATGTTCCTCAGATATCCATGGCTCCCCATACCCATCCAATGCCTTCTGCGCTAAACTTTAACATCAAGCACTGCTTTTTAAGGCCAGACTACAGCATCCTCTTGTCTAGCCTTAACTTCTAAATTTCAGAGCCCATACAACAAGAAACGAAACTTACATGCCATAGATAATTAAAAGTACTTTGAATGTTTTTTTACAAGTTCTGTGAAATCAACATCAAACTGATTTACCACAAATAATACAGGTACTGCACTTAAGGGATCTTAAGGATGCAGCACAGGCAATGCCATTACTAATGTCATCTTAAGTGAATAAGGGAAATTAGATTTTTTCAGACACATTTTCTCTGGAGACACATAACATAAGGAACCTTGCCCAAGTATTTTCTTCCAGAACATGCCTTGGTTAAGTGAATTTTGGGCTTGCTCTAGAGGCCTAATTCAGAACATACAAGATAGATCTGTAGCTTTTAGATGTTTCTGTGACCCAATTACTTATATTGCACTCATAGCATCAACTTCTTTCCAAGAGAAGTTTATGGTACCTGAAATCAATTAGCTTCTTTCATAATAATCACTGAAATTTGTGGTTTTCCAACATTACAGTTTCATTTTAGTAGATAAAACACTAATTTAAATTTTGGCAGAGGTATTCACAACAGTTCAAAGAACCCTACATTATTTTGGTTTCTAAATCTATTAAGAGAATAGGTAGGTCTTTGATCTGGAAAATCAGAAAGATAACCTTGTATAATTTGCAGCAGAAAAAAATATGGAAACCTTGAGAGATTTCTCTGTGGCAGATGTCAGATGCTCTTGTTAAACAACAGGAATTTTGCTAGGAAGGAACACTGAAGCAGAAATTATTGGAATACACAGCTGCAATAATGTTTTTTTTTAATTATAGTAAAGGATACACTTTAATAGCGTGCACTCACTCAACCATACTCAGGATACCACAACCCTCCTCTTAAGCTGAAGAGGTGGAGTTTCTTCTTCATAACCCATGACTGACATTGCAAAAATAATGTCCATATTACAAGGAAAGGTCAGCATTTTTCCATGAGATGGAAATTAAGATGTGGTGATAAATTCTGTTTAAACTTTTAATATATCAAGGCAGATTATAACCTTTTTGTAAACTCTGATAGCTTGTTCAGCAAATCATTGTGAGGCAACTGGTAAGTCGTGTAAGTGTACTTTTTCCATGTGAAATATAAAGCTGATGAGACAAGAAATAATCAAAATGGTGTTTCCTGACACTGCCTTTTGCATAGAAACTGACCTTAATATATTCTATTATGACACTTTGTTATCATCATGCATTGAGTGCAGCACCTCAAAATTATACAATGTGATATTTTCTGTTTTGTCTCCTTTCCCTTGCTCATAATCATCTGTACAGACATGTCTACACAGAAAAGTGTAGTCCTTCCCTGTTGCAAAGAAGTAGGAAAAAATGTGGGGGTTTTATTCTCGGTGGGTACTCTGCTAGCACTGTTTTGGTTAATAACATTGGTATTGTTTGGACTCGTTAATTGTAGGGTTTAACACAGACTTCACTGTTCACTGCAAAATAGATAGAACCATTGCAGTGGTTCCTCTGTATATTCTTCTGTCCTTCTTCCACATTGCTAACATTTTTGCATTATCATAGTAATAAGTGAGTGGCATGGACCTTTTCATTCATTTTCTCATTGAAACATTTTTGTATATTTTTGCTTTTCTCTTCTTTTGTCTTTCTCTGGGCGAAATTTTTCTTATCTTGTAGTGTCCAGTGTTGCGTCTAAAACTTTGTTAATGCAGTGGAAGAATTATTTCAGGCGTTTTGTAAACTATACTGAATTCTGTTGCCTGTCATTTTATACAGGCATGATATTGCTTATTCATGTTAGTTTTGATCTACAGTAATCTCACTCTTTCTTTTGATAAATTTCTACCTAACCTACTGTTTACTGTGCTGTATTATTGTAGCTGATTATTTCTACCTACATGTAGAACCATGCACTTGACCTTACAAAATTGCATCCTACTGTTTTAAGATCATTTCTTCAGATAAATCAGGATCGTTTTGAATTTGAATGATGTTCTCCTATGGACATCAGTCCAGATCATCTGCAATACACTCTCTAATCCAAAACCTGAGCCTTTTGAGAGAAACAAAGCCAGGACTACAGTGTTTCCCGTGTGTCTGTGGGAGGATGTTGTCCTTTGAGTGGGAAATCTCAGTTTCATATGGCAGGAAGTAGTACATTTTCTCCCCTTCCTTGAGGCTAAACAGGAGCTAGGTTTTCTACAGTGGATCAGCAATGAAGGTGAGTGTCAACGCAGGTGAACAATATCAGCAGTAGTATTCCCTTGCTTTACTTATTTTCACTGTTGCCCAAGGGAAAAAGAGGGTCAGGTTTTTTTTAAATAGGTACTGGATTACCAGGAAGGGTGGGAAATAAAATGAGTCTCAGAAATGTAGCACTAAAGAGGTTCAAAAAGAGGCCTAGAAACTTCTAATCTAAATAGTTTATCAGTTTCTGAATGAGTTTTCATTCTCACCTGGAAGGACTGATTATTATCACAGAGGCCTTTATGATTACTTTTGACCTACTGGTGGTTATTCCTGACAATATCACCAATTCACATAAACAAGGAGCATGAGTTAATTGTCAGTGAGGCAGATTAATCCAGGAAGTTCAGATCTGGTCACTAGTTGGGTTCTTTCAGAACTCTTAGAATATCTCTAAAAATAGTATCTTTTTTTTGTGCTTTTGAGTGGCAGCAAGCCTCATAGCTTTAGAGTTGTGCTCTGCCTTTTCCACTTGAGGAGTCTGAGTAGTCCTCCTCTGTTCTTGGCTGCACAGAGACTGAAGCAGGAGTTTAACTCAGACCAAGGTTCAGACTGATATTACTGCAGTGTAGACTTACCTTAACCTGTTGAGCAGGTAAAACTGAGAAGCACCAAGGGATGGCTGCACATACAGCTCTAGCCACGTACTATTAACATTATGTGTTACACAGATCAGCAATGCTCGGGAACCTCTACATAAATTGTTTCTGATTTTGTTATATTTTTCTTTCTGAATCAGCTCTTCAGCCACCACAAAACGGATGCAGTTGCACAGAGACAAAAGGAGTCTGTCTTTCATCATTTCCTTATTTCTCACTGTCAGAAATGTAAAATTTCTAAAGAATTTATGAAATACTAGCTTTCCACTTTCTGTTGCAGGTGAAGGACTAACTGGAAGATCTGTAGAAGTTATCCTTGCTGTAACACTGTGTATACTTTCGGTTGTTCTTTTGGTGGCTGCAGTGTATGCTTTTGCAAGGTGAGATTTATGTATCCTTGCCACAGTATGTTTGAAAACACTCAAAAATGTTTTAAAGAAGGGTTGAAATGGTCTTATAAACAGAACAATTCTGTCATTTCAAAATATTTTGGATTTTGGTTGGGGTTTTTTGTCTTTTATGTACAGACTTAGGGAGGTACACGTGAAGACTAGAGAGGATAACTTCCATAGATGAAGAAAACCCATCATGTCCATAGGGCAAATCAGAGTAGCCTACCTTAAATTTCTGAAGTCACTTCTCTATTGACAGATCAGAGTGTCAGCTGGTTGAAGTTATCGTGATGACTAACACTATTTATAGCTGAATATGAAGTAAATACTCTAAATCCTATTTTCTGTCTTACTAATAAATTTATCACTTCAACACATTGAAGTAGCACACATGAAAGAGAAATTGAGTTCTAATTCAAATTGTGAACAAAATCTCCATGTAAAGAGGGAGGCTGGGCACTGCACACACAATGTTAGTTTCCTCATTCATCAGTTCTATTCTCCCTCAGCTGCATTATTCAGGCATTACCAAAGAATTTATGTAGGAAAACTAAAAGAATATAGCAGCTAGATTCTTTTTTCTGAATTTTAGACGACGTAACTGCAGTTATATTTGTCCACTAAATTAAATCGTTGGAAGGGAGAGAATAAAGGCCAAGGAAGGATTCCCGGCAACTATTTTTCAGTTTCAGCCTGTCAAATCAAAGTATTGATATATATGTTCTTAAGTCTTTTGCATGTTTATTTTTCACTTTATTTTCTGTTTAGAATTCGGCAGAAGCAAAAAGAGGGAGGCACATACTCCCCACGAGATGCTGAAATTATTGACACTAAGTTCAAACTGGATCAGCTGATCACAGTGGCAGACCTGGAGCTGAAGGATGAGAGATTTACACGGTAAGCATACTCCTTAGGCAAAACAGTAGCCCAAAGGGTCTGTAGCCATGACCCCTTTCTGACCTTTGCTTGTTTGGAAGTGTTTGTGCTGTTCTTACTTACACAGGTCACTGAGATCCTTTTTCAAAGAATGACCTCCATCCTCAAGACACTTCTCACTAGCTTTTAGAAAATCACTTAATCTTAAGCTCTTTTTACAACAAGGTAAAGATCTAAGTGCAAATCACTGTTTAATTGTGTTAGCCAAAAAAGGGTTACATATTTTTAAACATGCAGAATTTCCAAGGTTTTAATGGCCCAGCGTTTCTGTAGGCTGCAAACTTACATAAGTATTTTGAAAGAGCCAAACTCCCAGAAATCCCTGTCAACTAATTTGAGAACAAATCAACTAATTCATTAACAAATCTGTCATTGTTTAATTGACATTCAGAAAACTTTTTTTTTTTTAACCAAGGCATTTGCATAACATCTGGGTTTCTGTGGAGCTCAGCACACTGGTTATACTAACATCTACTCCTTTAAGGTGCATGCAGCAATTCCAGGCTATTCGTATTTTCTATCTGACAAGGAATCTTATCACAGATATTTATCAAAGGAAAACCACTCTTTTTGACTGCCAGAAATATGGATATTATTCACCAAATAAATATAACTCTTATTCTCAATAATCTGGGACATCCAACTGAGTTAGAAATATTTGGCAAACATTCCTCACCTGCCAGTATTTTCCCTGCTGTGTCACAGATGAAACACTGTGGTAGGCAGTCTTCTTAAAGATGAGAAGCCTAAAATAGTCTTGCCCTACAAGTCAAACATCCTATTGTTCCAGGTTAGGAATAGTGGAAGATGAAATGTTGTTAGCTGTTGACCTGGGCTTTTTGTACATGTCTACGTGTGTGGTACAGAGTAAGTTGATTGCGTGTACAAGCCTGTTCAAAGTAGAGCACACAAGAATGGCTGCTTGTGACAGATGAGAAAACATACTGTGAATCATCTGGAAATCACTGATGTAACGGATGTGGTATGTTGTTTGTGGGACACTTGTTGAGCAGATAACATTGTTTAGTACCTGCTAGCAACAGTGGAAAGCATCCTCTGAAGACAGAACCATAGCCAATGCACTGTGATAACTGTGACTCATATAAATGGTCTTGATGGATCTTCAAAATCACCTTGTTTCCAAACTGTTAGCTGAATAAAAATAGTATTAATTTTGCTTATATACTAAAGTGTTAATGGATTTTACTTCCAGATACTCTTCGTTTTTCTTTAGACGCAAGGAGATATTTGTCATCCAGTAAGTTTTTGTATTATTGAAGCAACATGGTGTGTTTTCTATTCTATTCTCTTAACCTGTGTGTTACTGTACTATATTGAGCAATATAGTTAATCAAAATGAAATGTCAATCTTTGCAGACATAATAATGACAAAAATTGTATTTGTCATCATGAAATCATGTCTATTTTTAGTACCTAACTTTAAGTTATAACAGTTCCACAACTATTTTACGTGGAAACTATAACACATTATGGCAATTTAGCCCTGAGATATACAACCTATCCTTGAAAAAAAGGTAGTGCAAATGCAACATAAGAAACATGATGTTACTTTCCTTTGGCAGTTAGAATGTATATACTCAAGATAAATTCTTTTTTCTCTCAACTGCCGTTTGTACTCACGCTGCAGGAGTTTCATACTATACCCCTACCAAATGTTTTCAGATACTATTCTGCCACTCTTCTCTCTAAATTATGTGTAGTTTAGATTTGTAGAGTCTCAAACTCTTCAGGGTAATTGCAAACTATATTTTTGCATACTTATGTGCACTTCACTATGTGATTTAGACACAGCAAGGCCTTTACCGAACTGTGTTTCAGCAGTTTTAGTTACATCACCCTTATTTTAATGAGTCAGATTCACATCTTGGTTTGCAATTTGTCATGTTGTTCCATCTGTACTTTTCTCTTTCCTCCTTCCACCCCTTCTTTAATGGTCAAAAGCAAAGGCTCTCTATTTCTGTCATTGTGAGGTACATGAAGTAGCTGTTAAAATTTTTGATTATTACCTTTCAAACAGTAGTGGTACTGAAGCTACAGTGGCCTCCTTGCTCAGGTCTTTTGTTGAACATTAAGACAAACTGTTGAAGTTTGAAGTGCAGGCACTAATTGAGAATTCCTCAGGATAGAATTCAGGACCTCTTTTCAACTGGATGACAGAAAATGTACTGTGGAACCCTACTACATAACATACACATAGTAATGAGGGGCAGGATATCCCTTACCTGATCAAATTTTTTTAGTTTATTTAGACTTTTTTCTTTTTTAAGCTTCAAAGAATATTTCAATATCTGTAATATTCTCTTCTGGTAATGCCAGTGACCAAAAGAGACAATTTAAGTGTCCTTCCTCATAATGATGAGTTATATCAAGGAGCTGGCAGAAGCATGGCAGCATGTGCCATGGCAGTTTACTGCAAAGCCTAATATCTAAAATATTTTTGCTACCTGTTTTCAGGCTTCTACAGTTGCATCATGAAAGAGCTTTAGTACTTGTTACCTTTGGGGAACAGCCATGCTGAAGTCAATCCCTGTCTCAGTTCTTGTGTTGACCCTATAATTTCATTATTTGTTGTTTAAAGCAGTGACATGTTAGCATGTTAAATTATTGTATTACATGTTGATGACTACAGTGTAACCTTTACAAATTTCCCGTGCATTTGGAACGGGCATCACTGCATCTGCACAACCTACTGCTATATATTAACTGCATTTAGGCAGGTATCTCAGCTTTGTTTCAAAGCTTACTGTGTTTCAGTTTGTGGTATTCTGTAAGTGTATGAGGAAAGCATAGATGGGCAGATTCTCTTGCCAGACTGGTATGTTTGTATTTCTTGTATAACAGTAAATCTACTGAAATCTTATCCAGCTTTCTACTCTGAAAAAGTGATGGGGAGTTTGTGTGAAACTCTTAGGTGATAAAAGAACACAGCATAGATTTTTTTTTCCCTACCTACTCATCACCTTATTCAGTGCTCATTTGAAGGGGATGTTTTTGAAACCACATGCTTTTTCATTTCTCAGACAGTGTATTATCTATCATGGTAGCGACTATAAATCAATAAAGGCATGCACTTGCAGCTGACACCATTCTTCCACAGAATCAAAATACTCTAGCCTGCTCCCCAAGATCCTTCTTGACTGTCTCTTATACATCGTCTCTTCAGACAGTCTCTCATACTTAGTGAATCGTGGCCTATGATCTTGGCTCTTATCAGAAAATTTGTGCAACTGGTATCATACAAGAAATGAAAAGGGGTAGAAAAAGGTTTTTCTGTTCTGTATGAGTATGACTGGAAATATTTTTTATCATTCCTAGATCAAAAATTTGACAGCTTGAAGCTTAGCAAATGTTCAGTATAGGTTAATCAAAGCATTATATTTAAAACATTTTTATAACTTTTTTCATATTAAATATTTTGCATTACAAAAGTCAGTTTGACTAGAAAAAGACAAGTTTAAAAGTGCTAAGTATCCCATTTTGACAATTTTGAAACTTTTTAGGGGGTAACATTTTTTTTCAGACCATGAAATCAATGGAAAATCCCAGTCACCACTAGTAATCTTTTAACATAATGGCCATCATAAAAAAATTTACTTGAAAAACTTTAGTGTCTAATATTACTAATACTAGCAAGTACATATACACTATCTCTCAACAAGTCTTCCTTAGGCAACTAATTGATTGGATGTAGTTTCAGAGGACATGCAGGGAACTAAGTCCTACTGAATTCAGTGGAAAATGAGATCTTCTTTATGAATCCAAAATGAGTGTTTGGGACATACGATGCTCTCCATGATGGTGGAGATGGTGTGAGACAGGTAATAACAGAAAAAAACAACCTTGTTTAAAACATATACAGCCCATCAATCTAGATTAGATTAAAGATTGTTTCATTAAGCGCACTGAATATACGTATGCTGGGTGCTCTCATTACTTACCTTTTAAAACATGTACATAGGGTTTGCCAAGTCACTTTTCAAAGCAGAAACTAAACTTCTATGAATAGATTCTGTCACTATATTTTTAGAGTGCGCCAGGTTTGGTGAGAGGCAAGTAACTCTTCCCTGTTACAGGTGCTCACCTAGGAGACAATCTACCTGTCACCCTCCTTTTGCAGTGGTTTCTGCAGCAAGATAAAGCTGTGCAGATCCCTGTTTCCTAAAGTCTTTCCTTGAGAAGTTGCATCTTGCAGTTGATCCTTTGAGGCTTTTGTTTCACTTTTTGTGAGACAGCTTGTCAAACAAATGGGGCACAGACTCAGAAGAAATTTTTCTGCATTACAGACACTGTAGCCATTGCAAACACCAGGTAATTAGAAATCCTTTTGAAAAATATTGTATATGAAATGATTATCTGATCTCACCCTCCCTATATACTATACATCTGGTAGGTGTCTGTATTTGAGGTAACAGTTTTGCACACACATTACTTTCCGTAGACCAGCCTATTTCTTTCTGTAGACAGACCTATCTTCCTTTGAGTGGGGATAGGCATGGCTTCTGCCTTGCCTTTTTCTTAAACAAATTTCCTCTAGTAATCAGCTATCAAAAATAGACTTCCTGAAGTTTGTATTCCAGGAGTATGAAGTTTATGAATGTATGTGTCCTGGTACATTGGAAGAAATGACCATGTGTTCTCTTTCCTTAGGCTTTTAATATTTAGGAAGGGTTAAGCTCCATATTGCTTTCAATTAACTTGTTAAAAATGAGTTCCTCCCTTGGTCCTAGGAAGTGTCAATGGTGCTTATGAGTTAAGCCTTTTGCCCACAGAGTCATTTCTGTTGTTTTGTATTTGGACGAAGTTTTAATTCCCTGTGGATTTCAGATGATTGACCCAGAGAGAAAGCAGAGTCTGTGTGGCAATATGGTCTTCAGTTACCACTGCCAACACAAATAAATGCCTTCTTTCTAGCTCTATCATGAGTAATCTGAGTGGGATTCAGATTTTTGATAGACTTCAAAAAAACCCCACACATGAAACAATACACTGTTTTAAATGAAAATCAGATTTAAGGCAATAAAGCATTCTTTATCTGAGAGAATGTTTTTCTTTCCTAGTTTCAAAGTCTGACAAGTGGGAATCTGAAATGGTCCAGCTGAAATAGGGAAATTTTCAACTTTGTAGTGTGATTCTAAATTGTGCTCATGAAGATCTAGTGATATTTATATTTTTTATTTTATACAAAAGGCTGGGAAATGTGGAGGATAAGATTATAGGTAGATGAGTATTTGTTCATTGTTGAAACACTGTAAGATTATTAGTACATATTCTAAATCAAGAGACATGGAAATATGCTAATTTTTTAAGCGTAAGCATGCTGAAACTGAACATAGGTGGAAGTTTTTAAAGAGAACACAAAATTCATCCTTTCTGAAGATCCTTACACAACAAGGCTAAGATCTTTACCATAGTTAGTCAAGAAGGACACGAATTTTCATATAAGAATTTAAGTAAATAATCTTATTTTCTGACTGCCAAGCCACAGCTATGTGTACTTGCTACTAACAAAAGTTTTAAAAATTCTTCACTTAAATGCCCACAGACAGGTTAAAGTGTCAATCTGTAGATGTCTTGCTTCTTAAAAAAGGTATACTGCTTGTGAAAGATGATATATTACTATGCCTTTAAAAAATAGCCTGTTATTAATATTAAAAATTTACTAGAAAACAACACATGCAACACTAATTTCCTAAGCTACTTCAGTGCTTTACTTCCCTGTTGCGAGTGCAAGTAAAAAAAAGGAAATATTGTTGGGTAAGGTGGTGTCGATGGTGCTGCCTGTCTATGGTCTTTGCTGTTGGACCATGTACCTTCAGCTCTGAAACACTAATGACATACCTGGGTTGCTTATATTACAGCATAGAAGTAATTTTTATTCCCTAATGACCAAATTGTATTTTCTTACTGCAAAGTAGGTGCAGTAAGCCACTACTTGCTATGAATTTGAGAGGAGAGCTATCAATATTTGAAAAATTAGTGCAATATCAACTAGGACGTGTTTTTTTCCATTGTTCTGTGGTGAAGATAGGTGAATTCAAAGGAAAAGCAAGTGTAATTTCTTTGCAAAGACTGATTATAATTTTATCTGGAAAAAAAGCCTAAAAAAAGTTTATGTTCTACTCAAAGACAAATATATTTGTGTGCAGTACATTGGCACAGCTATTAAGAATACTTTTTCGTTAGAAAACTGTAATTCTGTAATGTTGCCAATATTACTAGAAAGTAGTTTAATCTGTCACACAACGCAAACAGCATAAGTGGTATAATAAGAACAAGCTATATGTCTTAACATTCATGGAGTTGCATGCTTTGCTATCTTTTTCATTCTGAAGCTGTCCTTCAATTGTCCTGGAAGCACTTTGGGTTAGAGCCTTTTCCTGTGAATACTTACACTTTTAACTCCAGTGAGACTGATCCAGTGAAGCTTTCATAGCCATTTGCTTTATTTGAAGATAACTGTTCTAACAAAGTATGTTAGAAGGCATACTTTAGTAGCTTTGAAATTGACTTCTCTGATACTTAATAATAAGTGATTCAACAACTGTATTACTCTCATGATTCATCAATTGGATTCATCTCATTTTATTATCTAAATTAAAATTTAAATAATTAAGAATAAGTTCTTAAACCAACTTATTTTTGAAGCAATTTTTTCTTTTCTATTAAAATTATGACAGCACTACATAGACATTTGTATTTGTATTATAGAATATTTTTGTAATATTTGTCAGTAAGAATGTATGATTTTTGTAGAGACAGACACATAAAAGGTATACTTAGAGCTCTTTTGAAGGGGCACATTATCTTTTAAACTATTATTTCAAACTTTTTTGGCTTTAGACAAGCTTTGTCAATCTAAATGCCCAAATTTGGTTTCTAAATCCATAATGCTGAGACTTTTTAAAATAGGTTCAGAGCCAATGCTGACCAAGTTTCAAGGCCATCTGAAAGTCTTCTGAGTATAGATACTCATGTAATATCTTCATGAAACCTGCTGTGGAATCAAGTTAAAGATTTAATATGTATCACAGTTTTTAAAATTGGCACACATGGAACCAGCAGTGAACATGTAAAAAATTAACATGAAACCAGGACACTATTTTTAAAAATCTTTAGAAAAACAACCATAGCTGTGGTTTCTGTAGAGGCACACCAATAGTATGCTTCATCAGTCACTTATTTTAGATACGTGCTTAAAATGAGATTAAATCATACCTATTTCTCTTCATTGATTATAAAAGAAATCTAGAGTGACTAACTCAGAAATATATGTCTCTGTTCAGTCACATTAATTGTATCCTTATGCTCTGAAATGGCCCTTAGAAGAATGATATTTGGTGTGTAGTGTAAAATGAAGCCTGTCAATGTATAAAAAATGTTGTGCTGCAAGCGTGGATTTCCCAAGTCCATATGAGCCCAGAGTACTGTAAAATGATGTGAAGAGAATGATAGAAACTACAACTACCTTATTGATATCTGCCAACACCTGAGATAAAAACTAAGTAAGACAATCAGTCAAGATATCTGAATTTGAATCCATAAGAGAAATACACCTAGTCCTTTAGTTGCTTGGTATTTAATCTAGAACCTGTTAACATGTACAATATTGGTTAACTGAACTTGCTACATTTAACAAAAATCTCTGTTGCAGATTACTTAGTTATAGAAAATCCATCAAGTAAGTTTATATTAAAGATTTTTATGTTGTGTTCATTGGTGAGTCTCAATGTGTGGTTCCCTCTTCTATGTTTATTAGAAAAAAACTCCAAGCTGCATATAAATCATAAAAGCATGACTAATTGCATGGTAACTGGAGAAATGCGTTCTCTCTCTCTGGGGTGAAGCCTGCATGTCTGTGTTTTAGCTTGGGAAGTAATACAGGGATATTTAAACTCCTCACGATTTAAAAACCATGTCATTATGAGAATGAGGTCATTGCAATATTTTATATGTCTAAAACCTTGCAATGTATAAAATGTTTTCTGTGCAACAAAGACTTATGTACTTTAGAATGCAATGATAACTTTACAAATTTACTTTAATGTCAAAACTTCACCTTGAAATGCTGTTACCTACAAAAACAATCATATGCTACAGGACTGTTAACATTAGCAACATAAAAAATTTTGTGAGGGGGAACAACAAGGAGAAAAAGTGTTTCTATTTTAAGTGACCAAAAGGAAATCAAATAAGCACGCTGTAAGCAATTTATAATTTTCTGCCCGTAAGTATCAATCTCTATTGAACTGAAAAACTTTCTTTTTTAATAAATTGCAGTTAATAAAAAGAAGGACAAAGACATTCCCTATGGGTTTCTAAATCTTCTGTCATTACTTTCAGGCCAATAAGCAAGAAATCCTTCCTACAGCATGTTGAAGAGCTTTGTACAAACAACAACCTAAAGTTTCAGGAAGAATTTTCGGTATGTTGCTAGCAGTTGTCACAACATGACAAGACCTTCAGTCGTTTCATGTGTCACATTTCATGTCCATTTTAAGCAGACAAGGCCATGAAGGACTCTGGCCTTGATAATCAATACCCAATTACCAGGTTGATTGTTTAGAAAGTAATATTACACTGATTTGAATTCTCCTGTCTATACTGCAACCTTGTCAGAATTATTCACCTTAGTGTCAGCAAAAGATGATCTTCTTTAGACTTCAGCCTTGGCAAGAACACCATATTTGTGCTTTTATGTGTATAGTGATGCATATATAGTTTACCTAAGAACAGATTATTCAGAGTTTTCTAGCATACATACAGGTATATTTAACTGCTATAAATATGTTCGTCTCTCTGAGTGATGGTGACTCCAAAAACACAGTTAGTGTTTATTCCGTGACATTTTCAGACCCGAGTCATACTGCTATGAAACTCAGAAATGTTTTTCTTTCATAGATTTCAGTGCAGAAAATAAAAAATTTGGTCATGATACTTTGCTTTTTGTTCCTCTTACAAATACTGTCATCCTTGTTATACTCTTGAGAATAGTTTCCATGTGAGTAGCCTCCATCTCTTCATATGAGCAGATGAACACAGCAAGTCTGCCTTTCTTTCTGAAAAGAGCCTTGGTTTCAAAATATACATTACAGATAATATAATGCATATATAGTTTCAAATTTATATCTCAAAGTTTTCACTATTTTCATTAAGTCATATTTTATGGCTATCATATTTTTTCTAGCAATATCTTCTCGTTATTTCAGATTCTTTATCATCATTATGTTTTTAACACATATAGTGTTATTTGCCCTCCCAAAAATAATTTGTTAGTGTCCAGTGAGTTTATTATTTTGGATTTTAAAATTTATCATTAATTGCTTACCATTTGGATTTACAAAAATGAAGACTTAACAATTGGCTTTTCTTCTGCTCGATTATAATATTTCAGTTTATGAGGGAACACTAACAAAAGTGTTTAAAGATTAATGGTATTTCCTACAGCTTTTTTGTTATGCTCATTAGGTAAAATTGGTCTGGATTTAATAATAAAAATCACCATAAAATTCTCTGGGCAAGAAAGTAAGAACTTTTTTTTTCTGAAAGCAGAAGTGTTATTTCACTTAAACAAGAATGATTATAGTTACACTATGCATGACTGAACAGATGAAAGGTTTTACTAGCAATAGTGTTTTCACATATTAACATTCATTACTGGAAAGTTTCTAGTATTACTTTCTTTAGGTGTGACCAGAGCCTTACGGCATTGTAATGCCTTAAATCTTAAACAATAATGTTTTATCAAATCAAAATCTTTGTATTCCATTTAAAATTTAGAGAAATATAAGAAACTGAGGCCTCATTCAGTAAATTATAGAGTCAACTTATAATAAATGGGTTTATATGCCATTTAGACTTCCAGTAGTTTTGCTCTCTGAGCTTCAGCTTCCATCTTTCAGAGTGTAGTGAAATCTTCCCAGATGACTTGTCCAAGGGCAGGCAGAATTCCCAAGTGGGTTCAGTCCATGATTCAGAATGTATCTATAGTATTTGCAGCACGTCTTAGCAGATGAATAATAGGATTGACAGCGCACTTGAAACTACATCAGAAATGACAATGCTCAGAAACAGGCAATGCACACAACAAACAATCAGACCTCATGATCTGCATTGTTTCTATCCACAAAAAACATGGGTTTGAGTTTTCCAGCATAAATTTAGCTCTTTCCATTTCACTTAGTCTTGGAATCCAGGGACATTTCTGGTTTCATCTAATCTGCTGGACTGACCAAGCTGCTGTACCAGAAGATCTCTAGCGTTCAATCTCAGTTACATGGGAACAGGACCTTTGTGTAAACATGATGAGAAGATAATCAAGACCTCAGAATGGATCTGGATCCATGCCTTGTCAGAAAAGACAAGTTTAAAGAAACCATAGGGAGCCAAAGTAACTGATGATGGGCACCACCCAGCTGCTATTCAAACTTCCAGCTTTCCAGCTGATTCATGTGGCTCTCAATACCTTTGAGAAATTAAGCTTTTCTAGTAACTGGCAAATTACTGAAACATAAATGCTTATATAATTGTTTTATGATGAGTTCTATTCATGAATAAAAAAGTGAAATACCTCCAAATATATGACACCAGAGTGCCATAAAAGTACTACAGTAAACAAAATGCAAATTAATTATTTCAAAGTTTTCTGAGTCTGCAAAGAAATACGATTTCTGTGACAAGTTGTTATTGAATTTGGAAACCAAAATAGTCTTTCCCCTATTCTGAAAATAATAATTTAGACTGAAATCCATATTGATACAGAGAATTGGTATGAGGCATTTGAGCACTTGTTCAGATATGAAAGCCTCATTATGAAAATAACATAATCTGCTTCTCTATTTCCTCTCTACTACAAAATGCTGTCCAGCAATGCTACTTCTGTACTAATTAACTGAAAAGCTAGGACTTGGAGGAGTGAGGCAAATGAGGCAAGTTAAAGTTCACATGATATGGAATTCCATAGTCCAAAACACCTGCAAAATACCATAGGTATTTTGTATATGTCCTTCCTTCATGCAAACTTCAATGAAAAAAATTATGTGTAAGAGTTTCAGCTTTCTGAATAAGAGGAATTTTAGCTGTTTTACAGATATGGCTGACAAAATACTTGAATTAGCAATGAAAAAAAAAAAAACCAACACAGAATAAAACTCTCCTGGTTTTCCATTTCTCATTACCTCTCTCATTTATTTATTTGCCAATAGTTTATTTACAAGTAATTAAAATTTTTATAAAAAACAAACTGTCTCAAATACCTGAGAAAAACAACTTGAAAACAATTAACATTGAACCTGATAGTAATGCTATCTGCCCCACTTTTGGAAGAAGCCCATACAGAGAGTAACCTTTTATATTAGAAGACAAATTTGAAAGGGATTTTGAAGGGGTTACTTAACAGAAGCAGTAAAATTTTCTATTGTGCTCATTTAAAGCAATCTTCTCCAAATCCAATTTCTTAACTTATATCTTAGATGGATGTTCAAACAGGCTTCAATATAACAGTTGTCAAACAAAGGGAAAAATGTATTGAAGCTAATGACATATTTGAAATCCTGGCTTTTCTGGGTTTTCTATTCTCCTAACACCACTATGAGATCATCACATCAATACAGTTTCTCCATTAACAAGTTACGAGGTTGTCTCCACTGTTTTAATCAATTTGGGAAATTATACCTATTTATGCACATGAATGTACCCATCAAATGAGTTCTTCAATATGAATGATTTATCCAACTCTGTCCTTCCAAACAGAACTAATCACCAGTTATGAAACTGCAGTACAACCCAAAATAACTCTTCCTACCTGTTTTGCAAACAGTCCTATGAACGATAGGTAATTGCCAGTTGTCTCAAGTTAATTAAATTTTCATCAGTTCTCATGCTGTGGCAAGAACTGTCCCAAGCACAGGAGTCAGGAAAAGGCATTATTTAGACTAAGGCTGTGTCAGCAGAGCAAGGTAACCAAGCATGTGACTTCATGAAAAAGAAACAGAAAAGAACTACAAAAGGTGATAGACTGACTTTATCCAGGCTTGTAAAGGTGAAAGTTCATGTAAGCTTTAATTGTTCATCTTGACAACATTGTCTGCAGTGCTACGCCTAACATTGCTGGTGTAACTGGTGTTGACAGTGAAGGTAGAATGCTCTGTAATGCTTCCAGTTGTTCCTAGAAATGCACTCTGTTACTATAGAATTTTTCCTCTTACCGGATGATTGTGCCATATTTTAAATTCACTTAAGGGCAAAAGTTTTCCAACAAACACTTATTCCTCTACAGGAACTTCCCAAGTTTCTTGAAGGCCTTGCTTCAACTGATGCTGATCTGCCTTGGAACAGGTCTAAGAATCGTTTCCCAAACATAAAGCCATGTATGTGAGTCTACTGATCAACTTCCCCATTTTGCTCTTTACTTTCAATAGTGCAGTATGTATTTGGAATGCAAGTGGTTTTTTGTTTGATCTGCTACTGAAATGGCAGTTCAATCATGTCCACATTATGAAATAATTTTCTGTCAAGTAATATATATTTTCTTTGTGTTTTTTAAAGACAGTTTTATTTGCAAGTAGCTTTAAACTTGCTCTCACAAGCTTTAATATGCAGGTGCAAGAAACTGTAGCCTCAATAGTTTCTTAGCTTTGTAATTTAAGCCATGTAGCAAACTTCCTACCATTCTTGCTTGCTTGGATTTTTTTCCCCTTTAGTAAGAAGTAATTTTTTTAAACATATAAAATTCACGTTTGTGCATTTAGCCACTTCAGGGGCTTGGGTATGCTTTCTTGTGGATATGTGTACATGTGCTACAAAGGTTCCACAGAAGATCAGAGTGACTGTATGATAACTTATAAGCCCAGGCTAGATATTATCACAGGAGACAGGAGTCTGTCTCTCTATACTCAACACTGCTTCATTTTTCAGTTAATAAGACAAGAAATGTCATTATTATTTTAGGCATTAGCTGTGATGTGAGATGGAGTGCATGACATTCCTTGGTTAATAATGCTACATTCTGTGCTATTAACTTTTCAAAGCAGCTGTTCCTGCTACCTACTGCCTTGTTCAAGACAATACTCTAAGTTACAGTCATAAAAAATTTCTATTCATGACACACAATGAAATACAGACAAGATTCATGAATCTTTAACTTTTTATTCTAATTTGTTTTTAACTAAGTTGAGGATCAAACATGAAAATTTTGGTATTTCATATATGACATGTTTCTGCATATGTACCATGGGACCAAATCAGAAACCCTCAGTTTGGTTTTTTTTAATAACGAGTTTACCTTATGTAAAATAAATAAAATTATGTAAAAATGCCAGGATCTGGCTCAAATCTGTGACCTGGGCAGCAAGTACATAGAAAAAACTGTCAGATCCCTGCCCCTGCTGTCTGATTCACACAGAAGTTCTGTGTGCTAGAACAACATGGCTCTTAGTACACAGGCTACTTTTAGGCAGAGAATACTCCCATACATACATCACATCGAAGGTTTTGGCACACTGACCATTTAAGTTAAGAAGTATTTTATAAAACATACCTGGAACATTAAAGAATGACAACACAGTAATGGAAATAGGTTGAATTACCTTTGTAATTAGTGTTCTGCTATGTCAAATATTGTTATATCAGCAACAATAACAGTATTTTTTATTTATTAGCATTCCAGGAACACTTATTTTTACGTATTTCTATGTTTTTTGAGCAAATCTTTTGGTTAACTAGACTTTATTTACATGATAGATAATAACAACAGAGTAAAACTGATGCCTGACGCTGGTATTCCTGGATCTGACTACATTAATGCCAGCTATGTGTCTGTAAGTAGAAAGTCTCTCACATTTTTGATATATTTGTATTCTGGTAGAAGAGAGAGTTAAAAAATAACTTGCAAGAAGAACAGAATTCTAAATTTTCTTTCATTTACTACTGCCACTGTTGCCATGGCATTTTTCAAGTGACTTCTGTGGCATTGAGCATGACTAGTTAAAAATACACATTATTGTATTTTCATTGCTAAGCAATGGTTTCCAGTAAGAATCAAAACTGTGTCCAGCAAATTGCTTTTTATAAATTGTCTCATACCATTATCATTAAAGACAATAGTGAAAATCCCACAGAGGTCAATTGTTTAAACAGGTGTTATTTGATCTCTTGGTTCAGGAGTTAGAGTTGTTTTATATGAACAGGACAATGTAAAGATAAACTGAAAACTTTTACAGAAATGGCTTGTAGTTTTGGCATGGCCCTTATGGAGGAAAATGCAAATAGGCTTCTTGAGGAAGAAATTAATACTGTATTTCTCATCCTCAGCTTTCTTCCTAGACTTTTAATTTTCTTATTATATACTCAGAACATTCTTTATCTATATTTTTACCTGATTTTTTGTCCTGTTGAAGCTCAAAGTGTGACTTATAATCATGCATTTAATTTCTTTTAGCAGTGGCTGGTGATCTCACATGAGGTCAAGACTTGATTTGCATTACACATTTTTCAAACACGTAGCAAGATGTGCAGACTGTAGTCTAAACTGATGACACAATGGCAAGTAGAAATAGTTATTTCCAGGTAAAAGAAAGACATTCACAGAGAATAAGCAATAGAGCTGAGAGCATCTTCCTTTCTCATTAGAAAATGCTATTTATTCCCTTTATATGGAATATCTTTGTTCTGACAGCAGATAGGAAGAACCATGCCACTTGATGCTGGGACTATACACAGAAAAACTGAGAAGGCAAACGGACAGCTTGGAGCATGGTCTAGTCTTTACCCTTTCTATCACTATCTGACACGTCATGTCTTATGCAGGGAACATGAACAGCAACTTCCAAAAAGCTGCAGCAAAAGCCAGTTAGAGAGAGTGTTCCCTGCTGAGATCTTTACTGCATACAGGCATCTCATTTTGGGACACCATTCATCAGTGAATAGACAATTCTGGTGTTACCATTTCTCAAGGCTAAAGCTTTGCCCTTTAAATGCTCTCCATATTTGTAGATGTTTAAATATATAAATGCATATAGCTGAACCTCTGCAATACGTGTATGTATGTATTTACATACCTAATTATCTAGGTGTATATGCATATGCACGCAGGATTACTCTAGAGGAGAAAAGACAATGCAGAAAGAATTGTGCCTCGCAGAATATACCACCTAAGGAGTCTTTCTGCTGTGCCTTTTGCAACTGGACGTGTCTATCTCGTATTGGCCTTTTTAGCCACCAGCGCGGTTGTAACAAACATGGGTAGAGCCCTTCCCAAATCTTCGTTCGCGAAGCCCAGCCATGATATACATATGCACAAATATAAAGAGAGGAAAGGAGAAGTCTTGTATATAGTTTTAACAAATGGGAACTCTGCTGCTACTTTTATTTTCCTTGGTTAAACAAGAAAAATCAGTAACTGAACTCTGAGCTTTGCATCCCTGAATCATAGTTTCTCACCTCACTCTCAAATTGGGGAGGATTAACATAGTTTCCCATTTCCACCTGTTCTTTATATTATAGATGGAGTAAGTAACAGGCAGCTGTGAATTATAGGGCTATAATTCCAATAAGGAGCTTTGATGGTGCTATAAACCAATATGTCAGTTGTCTTGAGCAATAAGCAGAACTCTGTGATATTATAAACTGCTAGTACTACAGCATAAATTTATTGTTATTATTGTTATTATTTTACTTTCTGTAATACATAATAGTTCCTCTATGTATGCTTTGTTTCTTTGAGGAAACAGATCCAAGTGAAACCACGTACTGACAGCACTTGCACAGATTTTTTTTCAACAAACTTCCTCCCAAGTTTTACATCAATTTACAAATGAATTAAACAGTAGAAGACAACACCAAAATAAAAGCCAATGTCTACAGTAGGTTTCTCGAATACCTTTTATCAGAGATCATTTCTTTGAGTAAGCTCCAGCCCTAAGTTACGGCAGATCCCTGATGAGCACAAGAACAAGGTCATCAGTCTGAGCACTGGCTCTCAGACTGCTCCTTAGTTGTTTCCCTGGTTCCACTGCTCCTTAGCACTATGTTGGCCACCTCTTGACATAGTTCTTGGTGGACTCTGCCTAGATCTGCAGGAAGACTAGTATGAAGGTTTAGATACTTTTAAATGGGAATTGATGACCTGATATCCCTGCTAAATGCATTTCTATTAGCATGGCATTCCCCTATGTCCGACCAGGTTTTAGCCTTAGGTATGACAGATACAGGCACAACTATGAGTCACATGCAAGCTCCTTTTTTTCTTTGCCAACAATTATGTGTAAAATGTTTTCTTTTTCTTAGGGTTATTTATGCCCAAATGAGTTTATTGCAACTCAGGGACCATTGCCAGGAACAGTGGGCGATTTCTGGAGAATGGTGTGGGAGACAAGAGCTAAAACACTTGTGATGCTTACACAATGTTTTGAAAAAGGACGTGTAAGTTACCAGTGTACCAATTAAAAGTATTTGATGTAAGTGGAAATTCTGTATGTAGTTTCTGTCAAGATTATAATACAATAATGTTAATTAATTAGTAATCATCTCCCTGCAGATAAGATGTCATCAATACTGGCCAGAAGATAATAAACCAGTGACTGTGTTTGGGGATATAGTGATTACTAAATTGATGGAAGATATTCAAATAGACTGGACCATCAGAGATCTAAAAATTGAAAGGGTAAGCCAGAACTGGAAGTTGATTTTATAAAATCCATCCAACACCCCAAAGAATATCAGATGTGCTCCATCCCACCCAACTACCCCCTCAGTATTCTTCTTTTAATCTTTTAATGCATATACACTGTACTACCTGGTTGTCCTGCACTTTGTTCTCATTCATGTTTTATTTCCTGAGAATTTCTGTCACAAAGAGGTCAGATATCTTTCTGACAAACTTTGAAGGGCCTATCAGGGTTACTGAAACTCTGATATGGTGGGTTTCTACTCGGGCACCTCAATTGTCTCTTCTAGAAAGGAGTAATCCTAACCATTCTGGAATCAGACAAATCCCTTTGAATATATCCCTCTCAGATTAAAGGGAAAGATTCTCTGGTGCAGCTGTTTTGCATTGTACCACCAGCCGTTTTGACCTCCACCCGCAGGAGATGCACCCAGTATAAATGAGAATCATCAGTATTACTCCCACT
Source organism: Chiroxiphia lanceolata (assembly GCF_009829145.1). Lineage (NCBI taxonomy): Eukaryota > Metazoa > Chordata > Aves > Passeriformes > Pipridae > Chiroxiphia > Chiroxiphia lanceolata. Next base: position 40,476,696 of record NC_045641.1, read on the forward strand.
CTGTGCTGGGAAGTGAGGGTAGGGCTGCAGCATAGATCCACGACTATAGTTCCCACTCTTCGGGAAAATTCCTACCCAGCATTAACTCAGAGCAGCAGGTAAGCTCAGTAACAGTCTGGGAATAATGACCCAAGATTAAGTTAGCCTTTTTATGCACCCCCAACCTTGATCTGTGTTGTACGTAGTGCAGCCAGATCCTAAGAACTGAACTTGGCTATCCAAATGCACCATTATGTGGCATGTGCATGTGACAAAAGGCACATAGGGGTTAAGGGATTGTCTCAGTGGTCACCCAATAAGGATATATTGTGCACATAGTACAGGGCAATTGAACATTTAAAAATGATTGGGAGAAGATAAATCTTTTTTCAGCTAAAATAGAACATAGAGTAAACAAGACTAGAAAAGGGACTATTAAGAGTAAAAGTGCATGCCAGCAAAATGTGAAGTCACCTGTGTTAACCAGGGAGAGGCTGAGAAGATATCTGAGTTCACTAGGTGATCCATTTACTATAGGTGAACTACCCTGCACAAGAAGTTATGCCCTTTACAAGCATGTCATTAAATGTGCCATATTGCTGGTTTTAAGATTGTACTTCATCTTCCCTTCACAAATGGGTGGATTCTTCATGATCTTCCACTGAAGACAAAAAGCATATGTGAGGCAAATAACTCAAACTTATTGCCATATTGCATCTCTTTAATTTTTATGTTGATCAATTAAAAAAAAAGCATAGACATGAAGTAATTTCTACACATAATTACTCACAGTTGTTCAGTGTTTCTTGCAATATGAAAGGAGCAAGTGATTGATTCAAAAGAAATTTAAAAAAAATAGGAACACAACAGTTTATTAAACTGTGTTACTCCTTGCTACAGGATACTGTGAATGCTAAAAACTTACAGGGCTTCAAAAAATCTTCATAATTTAGTAGAAGAAAATTCTGACAAGTACTATTAAATTTTGAGATACTGTCTCTGGCTAAATTCACAAGTCACAAACTATTAAGGATATTCTGCGGAACTATAAATACATTGTTGTAGTGTTTTATAATGTTCCTTAATATTTTTCCTTAACCACTGTTGGAAACAGGATATTGATCTTGACAGGCCTTTGGCATAATCCTGTTTGTTCATTTTTACGTCCTTCATGAATGATTTAGATATCAGATCATAATTTGCTCTTTTATTTAGTTGCTCTTGCTGCTGCTCTGATTGAGAGGGCATCAAACACTTAGAAAATATATCGGTGTTTACCAGTGTATGTGTGTTTGCCTTCACTACACCGAATCAGTCTTGGAGTGGTTGCTTTTTCCTAAACAAATTTCTCATTCCAGTTCACTAATCTTCTAAACGAGCCATAGAAATTTCAACCTTCAATCTAAAAATTAGATTGATATAGTGACTGAAGTCAAATGGAGGGTGACTGCCAAAGTCATTAATAGTTCCTGAAAGATGCACTTGATGCCATCTCAAAAAAATCCCACCTGCCATAAGTTCTGCGCACGACAAATTATTCCTTCATGCCAGTACATCTTATAATTATTATGCTATTCTGACTATTTTTTACATGAAATTTTTGAGAAGGCTATATGTAACTTACTGAACCTTCTGTAACATTTCTTCTGTAAAAATTACATTATTTTATATTTTTCAGCATGGAGACTGCATGATGGTGCGGCAGTGTAACTTTACTTCTTGGCCAGAACACGGAGTCCCTGAAACAACTGCACCAATTATCCATTTTGTAAAACTTATCCGTGCAAGTCGAGCACATGATAACACACCAATGGTGGTTCACTGCAGGTAAGCACATTCAGCAAATCATTGTTTAATGTCTTAGAATTTCAAGTGCATATTAATGTGCAGGGAAGTTGCCAGAAGAAAAACAATGAAGACTGAGTGCACAGATATGGTTCTAGTATGGACAGCAATGAAGTTTCTCTAGCAGTTCTTAGTCCTTTCTGGGAGGTAAAATGCCAATGTCTGTTCTTTCATTCATGGAAATCCATTGAGGTGATGTTATTGAAATTATTGCTTCATCAATTACCATAAGGTACTCCTGGATTTATCTCTGTTTTTCTCTTTAACCATAAGAATAAGAATAGCAATGGCATGTGTTTATTTAAATTACTTCTATTATGATTAGAGCTCATCTTAACAAACAAGTATTAAAAATGTATTTATAATGTACACGTCACATATCATGAGGAAGAAACTATTTGGAAGCCACAGAGAATGGCAAATAGGAATAAAGGTTTGCATAGGCCACATTTCAAACTCAATTGCCTATAAACAGATAAAATCTATATTTAGACTCTTAAATAAATGGTCTGGTGGTTAGAGCTGTTCAACTGTCATAGTTCCAATTGGTTTCAAACTCAACACCCTTAAACAGCTATTTCAAAGAGTAAGTGTGTGGGGAAGGCTGTCTTAAGAAAGTGATGTGTGTCTGCATTTTTTGTGCAGGTTGGTGTTCCTGCTGAATGAGTGGGTACACTCCAAAATAGCAATCTGAACTCAGATTTGATTCTTTGCCCCATTCTCACTTGATGTTTGGAAATATGTGAAAGAAAAGCTGGCTTTGGTGCCACAAATCTCTGCCCTAACTACCCACTTTATCATGCATGGGAGTTCTTTTTATTTGTCCTCAGTGTCCTAAGGGTGCCACTCACAATGGGTGGTAAAGCCCCATTTATTAGGTATAGTCTTTGACAGACATTTGCCTATACTGCAAGGGCCAGAGAGACTATTACAGGAGAGAACAACACACTCTTCATGTTTTCAGAACACTGGTATTCTCTGGAATCCCTCTGCAATGAATCCTATCCTGTTTTCAGAACGCAGATATGTAAAGGTGCCACCATGGGCCAGATACTCCACCTGTGCTCAAATTCCTAAGGTTTATAAAACTTCATTATGTGTTCTCGTATCCAGAGAACTCATTTATTGCTTTCTGATCATTAGTCTTGCAAGTTCAAGAGTTTTGCTATATATCTCCTGATTATCTGCAGTGATATACCCTTCATTTATCATACCGGTTGCAGAGAAGTCTGATAGTGATTTTCAGAAAATCCTGTTCATTATGAGGCCTTTAAATAAAACACTAGCTAGCAGCATGTCTTGCACACTTATCCTCCTCTTAGAAGTATTTCCTTTAAAATGTTTTGCTAGATCCCATGTAGATTTGTGTCAAATATCAAAAGTATCTCAGAATCCAAGTGTGATTTCACAAAATCTTATCACTTTTTTCTTTCCATTAGTGAGCTCTGGAAAACTCACACAAAAGCTGTAGAATCTTTTTTCCACTTAAGCAGGTTTGGTTTAGTTATATTTCATTTGTCTGATGCAACTGCTTTGTAAAATCAAAATCAGAACATGGCTCAAATCAAGATGGCTCAAGATTACACTTTATTCCATTCAGCAAGGAGACACACACATCACAAAATGTAAATACTGAAAAAAGATCTAGGAGTTTTTTCCGAAGTTTTCTTTTCACCATAAACTTAATTTATCTAGAATATTCTATGAAAATACGAAAAGCATTAACATAAAGGCTTTATTTTATCTTGTGTATCATGTTTGCAGTGCTGGCGTTGGAAGAACAGGTGTTTATATTGCACTTGACCATTTAACCCAACACGTAAATGACCATGATTTTGTGGATATCTATGGACTTGTAGCTGAGCTAAGAAGTGAAAGAATGTGTATGGTACAGAATCTGGTAAGATTTATCTATTTTGTTTTCCTGTTGTTAAAAAGTTAATCATCTCATCTCCTGATCTACAAACAAGACTAGAAAGCTCGTAATAATCAGCTGTATAAAACATTTTCTACCAAATCATGCTTATATTTATTTCGAACAATGTGCAGATATATGGTCTGTATCTATTTAAGTATATTTGGCCAGCAAGGTCTTGACAAGTGCTGAAAAGAGTGATATTTAGACTTTAGAACTTACATAAAAATTTCTCAGTATTTGAGAAAGTTTATTTCAAGTTTTGGGTGAAGAACAGTTGTTAATATAAAATTGATTTGCTCATTCATTGACTTTATTTACTACTTAAATGTAATTTTTTTGTGTATATATATGTGGCATAGTCCTCTAAACTTTTAAATATTCATTTACCACTGAACTCTTTATTGAATCCTTGATTCTGTTTCAATTGCATCAAATCAAATAGCACATATGGATAGATTTAAGCACAGACTTCAGTGTTCAAAATCAAGGCAATGGTGGGTTTGGCATCTAAAGAAAAGTACATTTCTGGTAGATTTATTCAGTATGGATATAAGTTTGTGATGAACTGCTGGTGAGGAAGACCTCTGCTACATCTGGAATTCTGAGTATATGTAAATGAGTAATAGAAGAATTTAAAGCTGATCCTAAATGTCCAGTGGAACAGAAATTAGCTGTGTTTGCATAAGGCTTCTGGCACAAGTCTACTGCAGGCCAGATCTAACCCACGACCTGAAGCCTTTAAGTTTACAGAACAACTCACTACCTTCTCAGTATGGATGAGTAGTTTCAGGATGAACCTCCTCATAACTGATGGATTTGAAGTGATTTTAATGTAAGGAGACTTGCTCCACTGGGAATGCAATTCTGCTATTCCATATCACTGCAGAATATATGAAAAATATGTCAGAATATACAAAGCAGTTAACCTCTCTTCAATAACTGCACCTCAGAACATTTTGCGAGACCTCCTGGTGATACTCTGCCATGATATATCTTGTAAGGTGCAGTCTGATTGCCATTTGCTTTAAATTTTTCTGTTTGAAGTCTTGATGAAACTAAACAGTTGCCAGGACTTTCTTGTGATGATGAATCCTGGGAATGCTTTTTGGCTGTTGTTTTACACTTTTGACTAGAAGCAGAATCGTCTGAAAATAAATCAAAGGCTAGAAGAAAATTTAATGGGAGCACTCCCAAAATAAAATATTTAAATGGTAAGACATTAGATAAGATCAATGTTTTTAAAATATGCATAATTTTTGTATACCTCTTCATGTGCATATTTGGGCAGGGACTAGGAAAAGGTGTGCCAAAATGCTATACAAGATGATGGTGTCATAGTTCTGATTTCCTAACAGATCAAGTATCAATCTATATGCTAGTTGCAAAAGTCTGAAACAGGTTGTTCTCTGTCCAGGTCATTTCTAGCTCATGTTTGCAAGACTACAAAAGTCAGATCAGCAACAAAACTTGCCCAAAGGGAATCAATCTTGTAAAGTTTTATGGTGGATTGCTATTCTGAGACTTCTGTTATAAAATACTGTTGAGTTGCCTATTAATCAGATTTTATGTGATCAGCACAGAAGATATAAAGAGAGGAGCAATTCCTCCCCAGAGCTCAGTTTAGAGATCCATCAGTCAAACTGTCTGTAAGATCTATGGGTAAAATAAGTAAAAACTGCTTGTTCTCAGACCTGTATTTTGCTTGTTTATAGCTTCAAAATAGTTTTTCTTTTGCCAACAGTCACGATCTGTTACTGTAGCCAATGGATGCAGAATAGTTAAGAATGTCATTGATTCTAACTGGGAAAATAACTTGTTACACAGGCATTGCCCAAGTAGCCTCTCCCCTGGCAAACCCAGAAAGATTTTCATTGCTACATCAGAGGCAGCTGTATGAATACAAGAGATTGCAGAGCTTTCAGAGTCTGCCTTCTGAACTGGAATAACTAATCTAAACTCCACCAAAACTTCAGACCTTCATTCTAGAAATCCATATTTGTCCAACGGACATGTTAAAGTTTATCTTGTTGCCAAGTACAAAGGCTAGTTTGTACAAAGTAATGCCACACTATTACTTTAGTAAGAAAGCTGTTGAAAAGTGTAATGGTACTGTGTGCTTTAGGGGTTTATGAAGGACCGTTTTAATTACGCACAGCTCTGGAGCTGTGGGCATAAAACATGTCTGTGTAAGCTATTTCTCTTATACATCTGAGACACTTGACTTGAAAACTGATGGCAGTTCTGAAACAAAATATCAATTATTGAGCAAAAATATCACTTATTTTTACCTGGGCAAAAGTCAACGATAACAAAGTGATTTTGGTAGAGATGTTCCAAATCCGTCTGGACAAGGTTCTGGGAAACATATTTTTGCTGATGCAGCTTGAGCAGTGGGTAGTTGCACTAGATAATATCAAGAGGCCTCTTCCAACCGGAACAAATCTCTGATACTGTGATCTGGCTGTTTTCTGCATCTACATATACAATACTTCTCCTATGTGAAGATATGCTTAATCTATTTATTATATTTCTATCTATTTCCATTCCTTTATTTCATTCTTACATTGCCTTATTTTGTTCTTCTCTTTTCAGACTTTATGTTCTTGGAAGTGTCAAATTAACTTTATTTGCCCATACTTTGCATTATAGTCTGTTAAAAATGAGGCTACAGTTCAAGAAGTATCACTAAAAATACTGTGGAGTTTTTTTCTCCTAGCAATGGTGCATGCTCCTAGAACATAAAAGTTTAGCCTTACTTGAACTTCTGCATTTGAGTGCACCCTGCTGGTTTTCTCTATGCTAGAAAGAGGGGAATTTTCTTATCTAAATATTACATTCATATGGTTCAGTTTCTTCAGTCTGAATCTAGTGGCAAAAAGTCTTTTCATAGAACGAACCTTCACAGAACATTGCGGAATAACTTATTAGTCTCAGTTATGGCTAGTGTAATTTCATATATCTTACTGTGTATAAGGATTAATATGTTTTGACAAATTTTAAAGCATTATGCTTCATAATGAATGAAATCTGATCAAGCATATATGATATGGTCACTGAAGTACTGAGACTGCTGAGTTAAACTGCAGTTACTTTGAGAATATCTAGATGTTATAAAAAAGTGAAAGACTTTTTGGTATTAGAAGTACATTTTTCTTCTAATCAAGCATCTTTAAATTTACATCTTGCAGGCACAATATATATTTTTACATCAATGTGTATTGGATCTGTTGACAAGCAAGGGAAGTAGTCAGCCCATATGTTTTGTAAATTATTCAGCACTGCAAAAGATGGACTCTCTGGATGCCATGGAAGGTAAGGAGATACAAACTGTCTCAAAATCATTTTTTCATAGACTTTTCCAGATTAAAAAGCAGGAAAAAAGTACTTTGACATCCATTTTTTGGCTTAAAAAATGTAAATTTCTAACATTTTGCTGCTCTTTAGTCTTCCTCGTAGTAATAGCCATTGCTCCATCTTTCCACTTCTTTTTCCCAGCAAGATCTTTTAAATTCAGCCAAAAATAGTTATCTACCATTAGTTACTACTTGTTTACAACATAGGTTAACATAATGTATCTGTTTCTTTTGCAGGTGATGTGGAGCTTGAATGGGAAGAAACTACCATGTAAATACTAAGAGTAAACATGAAAGAAAATGAGATTTTGAAAGTTAGTCATATTTTTCTAAGCACAGGGGCCAAAGTGAATTCCCCTATTTTGATGATTAAAGCAAACACAGATGATCAAAGCATCTTCTCTTCTATCAATGTGCCTTCATAAGTTGAAGTATTTTATTCAGAACACTGAGCAATAATGATCTGGAGTACTTTTGCACAGACTGCACTTCTGGTGTTATATGAATAGTGCACCCAGTATGTACAAAGTGTGTTTGAACATATTCCTTTTTTTCTGATTATCTTTGTAAAAGAAAAAAGAGCCAAATAAGATGTAAAAATATCATATTCCCATTGAACTTTTTTTGGTGTGAATTTGATGTGTTCTGCATGTTTTGGTTTTAAGTAAAAACTACGGTTTCTTGAATCATTCTTGCTAGACTGGCTTCAGTGTTGTCAGCTCTTGCAGATTAATTCCAATACCATCATAATGATCTTTACATAACTGTATGCTCTGGTGTTTTGAATATTTTTTTTACAAGTGGTAGCATATCAGCTCATGATCCTGAACAGCTGAAGAGTCACCTTCTGACATGGAAAGGATTATTCAACTCTTACACAGCACACAGTAGCTCTTCAGGGACACTTGGGGCTATTTAAGCTATTTAATAATCAGCAGGTTGTTTTTTTAAATATATAATGGTGATTGCATATGTTCAATGCAGAAGAAAGTATTTAACATTCCTGCTACTTTTTCAAACAGATAAAACAAAGTAAAACTATAAATCTATTATCTATTACAAAGAATTTTAGATTGACTTATGTAAAAGAATGTTTAGAATTCATTCACATTTCTTGAATATAATACTATTCAGTATTTCAAAAGATTGCTCAAAATGTAATGTCAAGATATTTTATGACAGTGTTGTCAAGTAAAAATGTTCTTGCTCCTTCCTCAGGCTTGGCATCACTGTAGACACTGAGCTAATATTTGGAGATTTAATAAAAGGAAACATCTTCCACTTCCACTAATGATTATTATTATTATTATTTATTATTATTATTGGAAAGAGACCTGAAACAGGAATGAGAGAAGCGGGAAGCTCTTATCAGAGAAGCAGAGCAAAAATATGTAGAGTAGGAAGACTAGAGAGATAATTAAACTGTGCGCCCTAGTTTTGCATGGAAGTGACAGTATTCAATTGATATTAGTGGGGGGAAGGGTTGATTGCTAAGTTTTTCTCTGTGTAAAGAAATGTATCATCATTCTGAATAACACTGAAACTGTGACCTTAATCTGAGTGCAAAACATAATAGCAAAAAGACTTTCAGAGCTGCCATCTTATATTATGTTTAGACAGAAAAAATCAAAGATGCCTTATTGAGGCATCAAGCTAAGAGAAGTCAGAAAAAACCTCTTTAGAACCTTGAAATATGTATGTGAGGAGCTGTGTTTGCATGCATACACTCTGAACGGAAGAGTAAATGAACAAATCTTTCCATTTCTTGACTGTAGCTACCAGACGAAAATGCTATGCAGTGTGTAACCTGATACTTTTCAGAAGAAAACGATAGTAGGTGTTTTTAGAAGCTGGCGAGATTGGTACAGTGAAGACCCTTTGTAATTTAACAGAAAGTGCTAAATATCTAAAATGAAAATCAAAAGACATTGTTTAAGGAGGTGGAAGTGGTCTACAAAGATATTTGGGCAATCTGTCTTTTAGGAAGATTGACGGTATTGTAAACATCACCTGTCAAGCTAAAAAGTAAACAATGCCTTTTAAAGCTGGACAGAGCAAGAGAGAGGTGATGTCCACAGCTGTTCAAGTCTCTGGCAAAGCACTCGGTACAGCTCTAGTTTCATTTGGCTCCTATGAAACACGTGTTCTTCATTTATTATACATGTACTTTAAAGTATTCTGACAAATTGCTTATGGGGACTTACAGATGTTTTTCATCATTTGTAGTTGTACTTGGTAGCAGTACATGCTATGATAAATTGACACTATAGAGTCATAATCTTTTATAATTTTGTATCCATAATAGTGGAATTTCTGTATGTGTGTCATTTCTCTTTTGATTGGAGGAAAAATCTAAGAAGCCTTATGCAACTTACAGTTGAGCTCCAGAAGTTTCAAATGTGCTTAAGTGTTTTCTGTTTTTTATAAAATACTTAATGATGAAGACTCTTGTATACTCCTTTAGGGAATCTGCCTATGGTCAGACATTGCACTTGGTAGTCTGGTGTCTGACAACTTAGTAAGAGACTAGCAAATGTGCATTTCTTTGCTATAGAGGCAAAGCAAAAGCTGAAAAGTAATTCAAGTAGTTTACTGTACCATTTGATGTAAGCAATCTCATTTGTTCTACCTTGATACATTTTGCATTGTCTTCAGGGTAAAAGACAATATTCAGCATAAAGTGGCCACAACTCACAAGATATATAGTCAGGGAAAGAAATATTTCCAAGCAACTCTCTCCAAGAACTGGTTTTCAGTATAAGCACAGCAGTAGTTCACTGACCTTCTTGTGTGTCTGCCAATGCTTTACAGGGGTAGGAGAGCATCTATATATGAGAAAATTCCTCCAGACCTTGGTGCAGTCATGAAGAAAGAATTTCCACAGCCTCTTGTCTTTCATCCCCCCTTTCCTTATGCAGTGACAGCTATGGTGGTTCTACTGACAGTACTGTAGAGCTGGAGGCAAGCAATTTCTCTTTTAAGAGTATGCGTGTATAAATAAAGCAGCACACCAATTCATTTTTAATATCATCACTCAATTTTCTACAAATTCTTGGCATTACTAATATATCAAGAGCGTACTCTATCAAACTTAGAAAAGGAATAAATAAAAATTGGAGAAAAATTCAGAAATTCTATAGGATGATTCAGATTCTCTAGGATTATTGCAATTGTATTGAAACTAAGTCATACTGTATTAAATTATCTGGGCAACTTCTAGAGACTGATATTTCTCCATACACAGAAGAAGCAGTCTTTATATATGTATTTATAGCCAGTTCTACTGGACATCATTACGAGAGGCTACTGTCAGTGTTCTTAAAAACTGATCTGTTCTGTTCACAAAGGTAACAGAAAGACAGCAGAACATCACATTCATGTTGAATTTTAATCACTTCTTATACTGTTAAAAGAGTTGATAAAAATAATTGTGCAAAGTTGTGATTTTACTGTATATATGGAGCTATTCAGTAATTTAAATTCATAACATTATGTGAAAGATTAATAACATGAATTAATCTGTGTAAAACCCTCTGTGTACTGCTGTAATACAGAGTACGCTCATAAGCAGTTACTAAGATAAAGCAGGAAAGAGCAATGAGTCAATCATATTTTATACTAAGGTAACAAGACAGGGAGATTTCTTGGTTGAATACAGAAATCACAAAGCATCCTAGATCTGAACATGAATTTGCAGAGATTCAGGACACAGAGCCCTGCAAAATCTGTAAACAGAAAAGATTTTCTCTGAAAATATTTTGACAGCAAGTTACAACAAAATTTGAGATGTACCTGTTTCAGAGGGTATTACATGTATGTTATAACACAACATCATTGTCTATCCATGGAAACAAATGATAAAAATAGATCCAAATTAATTTCTATTTTAAGACCTATGAAAAGTAACCAGTTAGCTCTCTGGTTTAGAGGATATGCATATGATAATAATGAATTCAGGGTAGTTTTATAATTAAGCTACATGCCCATTCAGTGCTGAAAAAATCTGTAATGCCTTGAGTACAGTCAACTGTAACTGGAAACCATTGGCACCTAGTGCTGAACATGTCTTTGTCGATTTTGATTTTAAGGAAAATGTACTGAAAGGTGTTCCACTGTTTCAACCACTTCTCTGTGACCGTTGTGTCACCACTCTATGTATGGTGTTGAAAAGACAAGTCCTCTCAACATTGTTCTCCATGGTTTATTCTCTTTTCTAATGCTGTATTGCTTGTCTATATGTGAGTATACTAGAAGGAATTGTAAACAGTAATATGGATCCTCTGAAATTCAAATACTGCAGGCATGATCTACAGGTGTGTAGTGGTCTTACTTCAAAATGTTTCTCTATCTCCTTCCCATGAATTGATTTCCAAATGACATAATAGAATATCAGCTGTATTTTTGGGCTGACTCTTGTTCAATACATGTTCTGCCCTGTCCTATCTGTGGCTACAATTACTAGGTATGAGGCAAGTGCAAACCTGCTTTTGTGGTCCGTGGTCTCAGAGCTGAACTGTGGTATCAGTTGCATATCTTTGCAGCATTGGCACTGTATGCAATTGTAAGGGTAAGCTGGCTTCCTATCCAGGAGTCCCCCCTACTGCTATAAGAAATTCTGGTATAAATTTTAGCACTGGTCATTGTTCAGTGTCAGCTGAAAAAAGTGTTTGATGTTTTGCATGGCCATTCTCTTCTCCCAATTACTTTTCCCAAACAATGCTGACCTAATTCTTATTTTAATTATTTATTCTGACAACTCCCTTATCATGTAGGCCCTTTTTTAGATTCTACTATGTAAAGAAACATGAAAATCAATGGCTTTTCAGCACTGAGTAACAGTGTATGATACATTTCATAGATCCAACATCAACAGGCAGTTTGAAATGAAGTTTTGACTCTGTATTTCAGTTGAAAGATAGCATTTAGAAGGTTTCAGATATATTTAGATCATCTTACTCTGCTTGTTGATCAGTGTAACCAGGGTGATCTTTTTGTAGGATGACAGCTGCACCCAGCTATCCACTGTAATCATGAATAAACCATTCCAATACTCTTTACAGTCAATACTGTAAAAGCCGAGAGAAGTTTTACAAGGATGTTCCTGAAATATTTTGCAGGAGATGGAGTTCTGAATGATATAAAAAGAATAGTTGGATACTGGAAACCTAATGTGCAACTAAAGCTGTGCCATTCACAGCTGCATTCCATGAAGCCTGCTGAGCAGGGTGTGTGTTGTAGAACACAGAATATTTGGGACAACATAACACAACCTCTGAGCTGAGTACTGCAAGATATAGGGAACTCTTGCCATCCATGCAGAAATGCACTTAAATAAGGTTTACTGTAAAATGTTCCTGGCTTACTTGAAAAACATAAGTGCGGGAAACACCTATTATTACACCTGGTAACATCCTTTGTGATTCAAGTTAGTGCTAGGAACCAAAGGAATCTATTTAATCAATTCTTTCACTAATCTTAAATATAGAAACAAATATTTTGACACCACAAATATGGAACATGGACAGACAGAATATAGACAAAGAAGATTTTCTTCCACTAACAAAGGCACTAGTAGAAAAGTAGTTAAACCTCTATGTCCCGCTCTTTTCTTCAGTCTGCTGTATGCATGTGCTCACCAGCTAGGAATAATTTCAGATAAATAGAATTTATTAACTTTTAATTTGATTCATATATTGGTAATCCCTTTCTCAGAATCCAGCATAAAACAATTACAGAGCATTGCTTTTTCATTTATCAGTCTACTGTTTAGATTCACAGTAGCTCCATTTAACTATTTTTCTTACAGAATTCTACTAATTCTCTGTCAATATTACGCAGACATAATACATAGTGTGAATTTGGGCTTGCATACCGTGCACAGAATTCTTCATTGAGCTGCACTAACACAATATTGCACTCCAGGCATGGGCAAGGAATTGACCTGAGGAGACTGGCTGCCTAGCATGTAATCTTACTCCTTTTTGAGAACAGGATAGTTATCTGACTGTCCCAGTCAGGGAGTCCAGAAAATGTTCCCAAAGCTGTCTGACATTTATATGTAGGAGTTTAAACTGAACTTTTCACTGCTAAGTATGAACAAGAAAAATCAGGGCTATTACTGTTGCTGTTAGCGACTCATCTTTACTGCTTAGGATACCAAGAAGTAAACCTCTTGTTTTACTGGTATTAACAGTGCTTTTAGCTTACAGAGAATTCTTTTTGTCTTCTCAATACGCACTTAAAGTTCTGACACATTTCTGTCCTTTATATTGTTTTTTTTTCTCTTGCAGAGCGGGGATTTGGAGATACTGACTTTTGAATAGTTACAAGTTGCCTAACAAATATATTGAGCTATCCTGATAAAATAACCATTTGAAGGATGCTTTGATAAAAAATGTTATATAATAATGGCCAGATTATTGCAATTCCTCAAAAATATACCTATATCCTGTGGGGTGGCCATTATTGTAAGAACTTATCTACTAAATATGCTGTACACTAAGAGTGCGACTGAATGCTCATGAAGGCAGATACATTTGTCAGTTCTTGATTTTCCCATTCTTTTTGCCCTTCTTTACTGATACTCCTAAGCAGGTATTGGGGACATATCAGGTCGCTGGTTAATGGAGATTAATTGTGTCAGCTATAGTAACTCTGTTAGAATTTAATGAGGCAGACATTCCTCTCCCGTGTACTGGTGTGCTCTCTCTGAAACCAGAAGGGATACCTGTCATCACTACCAGAGCTAACTGGTAGTCAGAGAAAGATGGACCTCTCCTAGTGTGGGAGAAAATCTGTTCTTAGAGTCAAGTATTCATGGACTGTGTATGTCTGAAACAAATCACTTAATTTCCGTGTATCTCAACTCCCTAAGCTCAAAAAATAAAAAGTAATTTAAAAAAAATTAAAAATTGTATTAAACCTTTTTCCCCCTAACATCTATGTCTCCTATGTATTTGTATTTGGAAGCTCTGTGGGGAAACCAGTTTCTCCCAAAAAGTCTTCGCACACCTTCTATCACAACTAAGAATACCATCAAAGTAATAAATTCTTTCTCCTATAATATCATCCCAAAACAAACTAAAAAATGGCCAGAAGATTGTCAAGAGCCACTATGGATGGCATTTCTGCAACACAGTGCTCGTGCTTTGCTTTCCTTTCATGATCTCTTCAGTTCTCTCACCTTGACAATAAAGAATTCCAGTGGCTTTCCATACTGAGCTAAGAGAGACTTTGCCAAGAGCTAACTTTATCTTTCTGGAAAGGTTCCAGATGAGCATCTTGGGAGTACAGTAGGTAGTTTTCACACCTGCCCTCTTTTTCAGTCTTTGGGAAAAAAAATCTCCTGGCTCTGTGTCTGGAATAATAGAAAAATTACAATAATTAACTGAAGATGCTAGCATTTTTAATAGCTTGTGATTGCTCTTACAATATACCACAGTCACATATTCTTTATCAAGTACGCATACACAGGCCACACTCAAGCTCTTGAAACTAAAAGTACATCCAAAACAGTCAGGTCAGGTGTGATTAGCTTGCTTCATGACCATTAAGTCTTGATCTACAGAAGAAATTGGTTCTGATTTAAAATATAAATTTTGGGCTGTCATATTATCTGGTTCTCCAAAACCAGGAAAAATGTTCACCAGTGTCATGTAAGGAGACTTCGTGAAACATAAAATTTCTACAGCAGCTGAAAGAGGGAGAATGGTTCCATTGAGAGAAAACTAATAAACAAGTGTCAAAATGAGCAGTTGGTGTCAATTCCGGAAGGATTTAAAAATCAGACATGAGCTTGATAAAAATGTGTTAATAAAGCCAGTGTCTGTAGGAGAACAACCTGGTACTTAGCAAAAATCCATTTTGAACAATATGTTTGACACAGTATGTATTAAAATGTTTAGGAGAAAAGAATACTGTATTAATTAAATACAGAAATACTATATTTCATTGGTATCCAACATCATATTATGTGTTTTGCTTTTTCCTGACAAAGAAATTCCAAACACAAATCAGAGTTGGCTAAAAAGTTCATCTTTCAAAGATGTAAATCTGTGGTAAAGCCTTTATGGTTTTATTTCTAAGAAACTACAAATCAGGTGAAATGAGATTTTCTATTACTATTTTAAAATAATTCTTTATGATCTACGTAGGATATTTTCAATCACACTTAGGAAATCTGCAGTATATCCTGTAGAAGAACTATGTATAGTTCTGGAGAAGGATTGCAAGAATAATTTTAGTCTCTGTATTTCAGCAGGGGCTAGCCTTCTGCTGCACACGATTCAAATACAGTTTCCATGCCAAAGAAATATCACATGACTCATGGCAGTGAGGGTCTGCTGGCATTGCTGAGTAACCCAAAGCCTGCCTTTGGGAGGAAGTGAGTCAGGGGAAGCTGTTGAGGCCAACATCATCAGAATAGCCCAGACAGTCAGCCCAATCCTGTTCCACAATGGAGCAGTGAGATCACAGGGCAATCAATGCAATCTACTGCATGTCAACCTTTCCACATGTGTGTTCTTCTCCTGCTTCCCTGTGTACCAAAGTTTTGAGCATGCTTCTCTGTGGTTCCCCCCCCCTTTTTTTGTTAGTTTGTTTTTGGGGTTTTTTTGGTTTTGTTTGTTTGTTTATTTATTTTTGTCTGAAGGTCAAAGAAAAAGGTATTGAAAAAGGAGTAATGACATAAAATAGGAGTTGGGTTATGTTAGAGAATTTCAAGGACATTTAAATATTATAGTACTTAACTCTAGGACATCCTGTTGTTCAGCAGAATCCTTAGATGACAGGTAGGTGCTCAAACTCAAAACACATAGAAAAATAGCAACTTAAGAAATGCATTTTCAGAAATTATGAATGAAACTCAAGAAAAAACAAGGACCAATTACACAAAAATTTTACTACATAAAAGTAGCAAAGTGTATGTGTGCACACAGTTCTACGATTGTCATATCCCCTTGTTAAGGAATCATCCTCTAACTGTGATTCAATTGTTGTGTAATTTGACTGGAATTGTCAATTCTGATTTCCCCTTTTTAAAAAAAAATCTAGGAATAAATCTCTAGACTTTGGTTTTAAGTACTCAAATAATATGTAGGAGACACTGATTTACTTTCATCCTCTGCTTGATTCAGAACAGGGAACTGTTTATCCTTGTTTTTGACATCTCAGGCAAATATGCTGATCCATGGGCTAAGGTTGCCAGGGAATCACACATGCATTTTCTGTCTTATCCTGGTAGTGACATTTCCCAGAATATTCAGGTATTCCTTTAGAAAGCAATGTAGCCTGAGGGGGGCAGGCTCTCACATGAAATGTGGAAAGCAGCTGTTCAAGACCCAAAATACAGTAATAAAAAAATTACAGAAGCCTGGCTGGATCTTCTCCCTTCCTGAAAGAGCACTGATACCTTGACTGCCTTTATTTTTCCACCCCTAATGCTCCTCAGTTATTCCAAACAAGATAGAATTCTTTCTTATAAAGAATAGTGACAACATATTTCACAGCAAAAGAAGGCAAAAAAGGAATCTCATTGTCCCATAGTCTGCATATTTCGTGTGAAGGCAACATCACTCCTAGCAGAGGTTTGGCTGCTTCTCTGCAGCCAAGCCAGTCTTGTGTTTTGCCTTTTATCAGGACACTTACTGCCTTATTTTAACTAATTGTATGTATTTGTTTCTATCCACATAAACAGGTGCATCAGTTTACCTTCCTCTTTGCAGTGTTTACTGTCTGCCTGATCATTGCCAGCACTTTCCCTTGACTTTTCTAGTCTCTGTATCAGCACATTCATTCAACATTTACACGATGTTTCTTGCATGTCATCTTTTTTTCTTAGCATTCTATGTTACCATTCTGTGCTTTCTATAGTTGTACTAGATGTATCAGTTTTGAGATGCAGTCCAGTCCCTGAAAATAGACGAGGAACTGCAGCTAAGTCTTACCAGCCTAGAACAGGAGGCAAGGGCTACTTCGCGTGCCTCCCTCCTGTTTGTATGTCCTAGTGGGAAGTGTGGGGTTCTTCTCTCAACAGCATGACATATATTCATCTTACGACTCACTATAACCGTCAGTTTCCTTCTTTTGTAGAATTACCACCTAGGTAGTTACTTGGTTTCTATTTCTGCAGTGATCTGTCTTCCCAAAGTGCTTATTTGTGCCCTTGTCCTCATTGAATTGAAGTCTATTAAAGACCAGATTCTGATTCATCATGAAAAATTCAAAATCTAGGCATCTCCTCCAACAAGCTGACAATTCATGATGTCTCTGTGATATCTGGAAACTTGATAAGCATATCCCTATTCCACCATCTGAGTTATTAATTAAAAGCCTGGGAACTCCCTCATTTGAGAGTTGCTCTTTGACAAGTTCCAAAGTCATCAGGAACGGCACTGCGATCAGTTGAGGCAATTGTCTAATTATACTGAGGTCAAACCAGTTTTAATGTAAGTTAATCTAATTATTTTACCTCTTGGTTTTCCTGTCCTGTCCTGACTACTTTTACTTCTTAGTGCTAATAATTTTGTTAACTGGCTAATTACACTTCATTTTTTAATCATATTTTGAATTGAGAAAGGCATTAAGCATGGTATCATCCATTAATGACTTTCTCTCTGTTCAGGCTCCCTTAGTTCTCTTGCCATTGCAATCTTTAATAAAAGTTTCTTCTTAATTTTTATGACTTTTGATAACGATTTCTTTATTTGTCCTTCATCTTTCTGATTTTGTCCTAACATGTCTATGCTATCCTCTCTTGTCCAGACTTTTTTCTGACTCTGTTGTTCATGATTGCTCTTCCTCAGCTTTAGAACAGAGTATTACAATAATTTAGGCTGGAAAGGACCTGTGGAGGTCATCTAACCCAGGTCCAATTTCGAAGTTTGATCAGGTTACTCAGGGTCTTGGTACGCCAAGATGGCCATTTATCTTGTGGCTTCACTAAGAGGTAGTTATAGTCTCATCAAGAATGACATTCTGGTAAGTCCTGAACTGCCACATAAAATACCCCTGACTAACTTGTGTTCAAGGTCCAATCACGAAATTGTGTTCTGAGTCCATCTGTTTTAGGTCCTGTCAATATGTCAGGCAGAAACACATGAAAAATAATGCCCCCAGCTGCTCTGCTGAGCCAATACTGAGGGATTTCTGCATATATCCAGAAGACGATATTCAGATACCTCTGGAAATTTAGTGATGAAAATGTGACACATATATTTTTCCAGACATCTCTAAGGTTTTACAGCAAGGCCTGAAAATACATGTTATGAGTTTAGGCACTCAAACTGGGGCACAAGCATGTAAATCCCACATGGAATCAGGTCCTTGATGGCATTACTGCTAATTGGCATGTGCTAACCTATGCATTTCCTGATGTCTCTTGGCAGCTCTTAGACCTTTCTCATGGTAAGTCCAAGAAAGATTATCTAACTAGGTTTCCCTTTGCTGGCTTGTCCAGAAAGGGATTAGATAAATTCATGGACAACATGTGTGTAAACAGATACTTACAGAACTAGACAGGGATGTGCTCTGGAATACAGAAAGTTGGAAGAGTCACATTTATCCATTAATTACTTCTGTAAGCTCAGTGTGTCAAAGAGCAAATATGTGGATGAGGGACATAGACTATACATGGCAGGTCTGATGACTGATAGTTGTTAAAGGAAGCCATTTGGTTTAGGTCAATAGTTTCTGTCACACGTTAATTCTTATGGCAAAAGGAACATAAGGATGGCTGAGATTAACTCAGTCTGTTCCTACTAATACTGCATCACCTCAGGCACAAGATCACGAAGATCTGAACTAAAACATAACCAGTTGTGAACCAGTTCTAGTAAACTAGTCAAGAAATGCTATGCACGACAATGAGAACCTCACAAGTCTTATCATGCAATCTCTTTCAAGATTATCTGTAGTGCATTTCTGATTGTCTTCACCATAGTTCGGCATGACTGCCTGTTGGGATCAGCGATGTGCAATGACAGCTCAAATGAAAATGCTGTTGCTATAACTCGGACTCATCACACACAAATGAATTCTGTTTTCAGATACTACTAAATTCCAAACAAATCACAAAGAATTCACATTTCCACCTCAGATATTTTTGATTAAAATAATCTCAAAGCATTTCAAACCAAAAACTATCACAATTAGAAAGCAAATTCAGTGCAAGGGCCTGGTACAGTCAATAAGACCATTCTAGATCATGGTTTACTCAGAATTTTGGGGACCTTTGAAAATTCACATTAACTAACAAATTTAGTTTGACTAACTTTAGTCTAATTTACAACTCTCTACATACTGGTGTCAGTTTGAGTTGCAGACATGATCGCTGGTCTGTGCGTGCATGCATGCAGTGCTTGAATTTGCTATTATTAAAGTCACTCAGTGACTTTTTTCAGAAATAAAAATACAGTTATTTTTTATTAGATAGCTCACGTTGGTGAGGGAAAAAAGAATTGTTTGATCATTTCAGGTAGTTTCTCTATTCATAAAATTCTTGCCTGAATTTCAGCTCAGGCATGTATTTATCTTCTGTCAGGGGATGTCATACATCTCAAGAAAGTGACATTGCTATTTTCTAGTCCCATATTTTCTCTTCTTACTTCAGATACATAACTTTACAAGCAGTTTAAAACTTCCCAAATGCCATGCTTTGAACTCATCTGGTTCTAACTCCTTCCTTTTCACATAACACCTAGTTTCAGAAACCACCCTCAGACACTACTGGAAAGCTAGTGCTGTTTCAATATGGCTGTCCAAAGCAGTAGTTCCAACACAAAGTTTTACAATTAATTGTATCCTCATAAAATTATATTTATAATCTATAAGGAATAATCTCATTTAAACACTAGGTTTTTAAGAAGTCCAAAGCGCTCAGCAGTTCCTGCTGAACAGAACGCAACTAGGCTACTATATATGGACCTATAAAATAAAATTAATTTATTATTTGTCATAAGCCAGCTGGTTTGCACTTCACAACAAAAATATTTTCTCACTATATTCTCTGAGTCTAAACATAGCTATAAATTGTTAGTTCCAGTTTCAGAACATGGATCTAAGATTGCTTTTCAGGGTGGGGGGATGTTATGTAATCAAAATAGATTATGTTTCTTTCCTCTGAACTTTTCCTCAGTGTTAAATTATCAAAACATTTCTCCAAAATCATAATCAATAAGTTTTCTCTAAAAGTCCACGTGCTTATATCAATTCAGTTGAAGCCTTATTTGGATGATTTTTGCAGGCAGAGAAGGCATCTGGCAATCTTTCAGTCTGTGCAGTTTCTCTGAAATGTTGTCCAGAGTAGTCTGGTGAAAAACGAAATGCAATGAGTTTTGAGCATACTTTTGCGAAGTCTGATTAGAATGAGAAGGGTAAGAACCATTTTTTCATGTAGAATCTCTGAATACTATCCCGTTTTTATTCCTGTCTTTGTTTCTATGTGCCAGATGAATTGCACGGTGAAGGAAGAATATCAGTTCAGCCAAGGTTCTTCCCGTACCTTGAGAAATTTCATGCTCTCTTTTAGATAACCGTAGGACTGCTA